>NW_018407749.1:220498-265181 GCF_002113885.1 Mizuhopecten yessoensis | reverse complement strand
GGGGGGGTCCAACGTGCATTTTACTGACAGAATTATGGTTGTTCGAAATTGGAATGTTTGAAAGTATTGAAAATAGAAATCAACAAAAATTGAATGGGTTGAACTCGAGACCTTAAGCTTTGCATTGCAAAACCTACACTTCACCCGAGATATATAAAGCCATGAGTATATACGTCTTAGATTTCACCAATGTTGGCATCCAGGAATTATAAAATGACAGACAAGGTGAGAGTCTAATTTACGGCCGCAAATCCCATGGATAAATAATGAACATTATAAAGATACATAACTTAACAGGGACCTTACTCTGTTTCAGAAAAAAGGTCTTTTGATGGTTACATAATCTAAATTAAAGGGAGAATATTCAAGTAAAAACACCTTGAGCTGAACTCTTCTTTGTGATAAAAGCTATAGTTGTACTCTTTACCTTTAATAAATATCTACCACAATTGTCTATACTAATCGAAAAATGAGTTGTTTAGATTGCTAAATCATCTAAAATTAAAGGGAGAATACATATAAGTAAAAATCACACTCCGAGCTGAACTCTTCTTCGTGATAAAAGTTAAAGTTGTACTCCATACCTTAAATAAATGTCTACCACAATTGTCTTGGTTAACATCTTGAACTATGTAAGATGTGAAGGTTGGGGCCCATTGACGTCGTGCTCATTCCTTGTGGACATCCGCTAAATTCAAGTACCAAATGAATGGAGGCTTAAATTTTTCAACTTAGTGGATGGCTTTACGAATACTCAAAACTTATTATGCTGTATCAATTGCTAAATATCTTGAGAAGAGATTTAAACATTTCAAATGTGGTATTATGCGCACCTTACTTAGCAAACCTCTCAACTGAAACGAGCCCCTGCAGGTCGGTAGCATGTATCGTAAGAGGCGACTAATGTGGGAAACCACTGCAGGATGGGGGATTTGCTTTTGTGCAGTCTAATTGAGGACACAAAAGTGACCAAAATAAATCTGCTGCACCCTTAGCAATAGTTAGGATGTTTAACCTCTCTACTTCTAACCACCTTTTGTTTCCTAGTGCCTTGCTTGGCAATACCTCATTTTGGCTTTAAAGTTGAGCGTTCGCCCGGGTGAGGAAGGCAATGGGTTCTGTTCCCCAGGTCTGGGCATACCAAAGTCCTTAAAATGGTAGTTGTTATTCCCTACTTTACGTTCAGCGTTAAGGATAATGGTAACAACTGGTTCACTTGTTGTCAGTATAATGTGACCGGGCGTAATGCAATGCTGGGTGCATTTGGCATGGTATTTCAGTGAGATAGCACTATAAAGTCGGCATCAGGTCCGCGCAATCCCAAGGAGGTAAGTGCACCAACATGCCCTGTCTCCAGCACACATGTACGCATCCACAACATACACGGAGGCACCTCCTTAAATGACCTAAACCGTTAATAGGACGTTAAACAAAATAAAACCATTCCAAACCACATGAAACGAATTCCTAAGCTTGTCCGAATCTTAATTTCTAAAGCAATGGGATGAATACGATGTTAATCATTTGACAAGTTCACTAAAATTGAAAAAATAAAAAACCCACAGCTCGTGAACTCTCTTTATCATGTTAACAAACGCTTTTTAGTTGATTCCAAAATTTTAAAAGAAATACAAAAAAACACTTTGCTAAAGCTGGTTTCCTTCTTTCAAGAAATTAAATGAAAACTGATAACTAAAGGTAGATCAACATAAATCACTCATTGTTGAAACCATATAAAAAGTCTCCGTTCTTGAAACATCATCATACAGAAACACTAAAAAAGGTTAATAGGTGGAAAGTGGTTGTTGTCTGACCGTGAAGCATGTCACCGCCCCAAAGGTTTTCACCACCAAAGTCATATAGATAAAAAGGTACTGTCACAATGACAATTTTATGTCGTAGGCTCCGGTAAAGGCAAAACCGCAACTCCAACGGTCTATGTGTGTCGTGGGATGAATTTCTTGTCGAGGTTAATCTCAACTCTTTATCCATATTGTCGTAACTTTCAAATTTAGGCCATAATTAAATAGTTCTTGTGAAAGAAACCTATCGAATGTTTCTATGTGGACTCGAAAAAATAAATTGTTAAACAATTTGAAAGTTACAAAAGATGTTTATTATATGACTGGTGCCAAATCCCAGCCCTGATTGGAGGAGTGACGTCACGTGACGAGTCTGTAAATATGTTACAGACCTCGTTCTATAAATAGAAAAGTGTTACAGACCTCGACATAGAAATAGAAAAGTGTTACAAACCGCTACTAAAAATAGGCCGAGGTAATTTCCCAGCCAGTCTGTAAATCTGTTACTATTCACAATACTGAATTCAAATACAAATGAATTATCTCATCAACTTCTGAACTATGTTAATATTGATGATGTCAATTGTTCAAATAATATTTACTTGAAATTAGATATCACATGAATTGAATCTGAAATTCAATTTTTGTGTATGTTATTTTGTATTTGAAGTCCTACACTCTGTGCCATGAAAAATTATTAATTTTATCGTAAAATGTCATATAATAAAACAATTGTGGACTTTAGTTTCGGTCTATCCCTGATTTACGGACCTGGTCTGAACAATATTCACCTCACCTGATTTACGGACTTGTTTTTTTCAAGGTAAGGAAGCATAACTCATTGATTATATATTTAAATGAAAGGTCATCCACTAGCAAGAGTAAAATAAGTTCATAATTGTTTCTATCAACATGACTAACACACTGATGACGTTATACTGTAACCTGAAAATAGGCAATGAAATTTTTCGCATGAAGAATAAACTAAATCATGGATAATTCAGATTGATTTATGTAATACTTTAGTTCTGAGTACATCTGAAAACTACACATATAAAACAGTGTCTTGGTAGCACATGGGTGATCAATCATGCTTAAAAAGATAAACAGAAGAAGGGAGACAACTCTACCATATGACACAACCCCATGTGTGAGGTAGCATGCTACCTTAACTGGTATTCGCTCAGCAATATTTTTGTACTGGAATGTAATATTGCATAGAGACTATACATATATGAATGTGAATACTCTGTATATGTAAAAAAATAAACATAACATCAAAACACCTTGACCCTTTTTATAAAGTATTTTTTTGTTCATGTGCTTAAAGGGGCATCACGGTGAAGTAACTTTATTTTTTGTCTTTTTTTCAAATACTACATAAACATATCAAGTGAGACTCCTTATGGAAAATAACGATCGGATTTGGCTGAAATAGATTCATAAAAATGATTAAATCTAAGAAAATCATCGGTATTTCTACCTGTCTGACCAACATTTTGTTCAGGGATTTCCCTCTACTAGCGCATGCGCATAGCACACCATTTCTTTGTAAACAAAATGACTGGCCGTGTGAAGTAAGCGAAAGAAAAGTGTTGTACCGTGTCAGCTACGAAACGCAAAGTTGCCAAATGGTCAAAAAATAGCGCAAGGAGTACGTTACGGAATCATTATTGCAGGTGGGCAATTTTCAAAGGAGAAAATAACTGCCGTAGCAGTTAGTACGGTGCATGTATTCCTCCGGATAGCCGGTTAAGCTGAAATGGAATCGACAGAAATGCTTGCGCTGTTTATGATATGAATAAATATCTAAAACTATTAAGCACGCTAGTATCTTTGTTTGAGTTTGAACACAGATGAACTTAGTTTAATATGTTAATGGGCATGTATTGGAGAGAGTTTACTTTGTGTTTCTATAATTATACAGTGGTTTATGCGAAAGGAAGGGATAAGTGACTGGTTAGTTTGATTTTGCCATGAGGCCCTCCAAGGGATAACTGTTGTGATGGCCCACGGCGTATTTTCTGGGTCACCGAGATACGTGGATTTACATAATTTATAATATTACCGGTTGCAATAAAAAATGGTATGGTTTAATTATATTGCTGAATTAAACGATTATTTTTGTTTTAACATGCAAGATTTAAATTAGCACTAATATGAATACCCGGCCTCCTCTGCCCCGGCAATATATACAAAAAAATCAGAAAGGTTTTTCCCTTGGTGTAGGGAAGATGTTTAGCCCCGCACCATCTGTACCGGCCACATTCCGGTACTAAATTCAATATATATTTAAATATATCTACTTTATGTTTATGCCTATTATCATTGTTGACATTTAATTGTAAATGTATGACGGGAGAAGGCTGTGATAAATTGTAAAAACGTGTGACCCATCCCTTGTTTAATTTTATTGGCAACAAATTTATGTTTAAAGCTAAATAAATTTTAATTCTGAACTTTGGCAAGTGTGCAATTAACTTCTAATAATGAATAATTACTGTTCAATAAGTTTGAATACGGACTTAAAAATCATATAACTTGGTTTCATAGTGCGGTAAGAAGTTGCAGTTGCCTGACGGCCCCTCTCTGGGGGCCCCTTTGGAAACCGTTTCATCTCGCTCGCACCACTTGTGTTTACTGCATAGTCAGGTGACATTATCGGCGCTATTTTTAGCAGGGCTTTCCCGAACAATTCAAGTGGTCAAACTGGACATTTGGAACGGACTATGAATATGGGGATAGCGAGGTAACATAAGTGGAAGTGCATACAATACAAACATTCATTAAAAAAAAAAACGCCTTTTGACGTGATGTCCCTTTATTGTAAGGATACGCATTTGAATAAATTACAAATTATACAAAAATTCATGACATGCAGCCTGGTATAGTAATTTTATAATGAACAAAATCAACGTACCAAAGTAAGCAGGCAAAATGATGAAATGCAATTTCATAAATATATATAACAACGTACACACATAAGTAAAAATAAGGAAAGATAATTCCTCTCTGTATGTTGTTAGAGGTAATGAATGAGTCCGTTCCAGATTTAAAGGATTGGATTGTGTGCCCTAAAACTTGGGAACACAAAAGCGACAAAAACTGAATCTACTGCACCCGCTTCAACATTTATGATATCTATATATATGTATACTTTTTCTCTGATTCCGCAACACATTTTTTCTTCCTAGTGCGTTGCCCAGTGGTCATCAGATCCACGCTATCGCAAGGAGGCGAATGCATACCCCACCTAACACACACGCATATTGAGCCAATAACCCATAGCTACTCATAGCACGCCAAATCTATTAGAACCTATCACGCTAGTGCAGAGATTACAGAAGGTAAGACAACTAAGCACTCGGAGTTTAAAAACAAAACAATTTAAAAAACAAGCATGATTTTTTTTATAATATGAGTTATTACAAATTAGGCTATCTCGCTTTAACGAGCTAAATCATCTCGTTCTGATGACGTCAATCATCTCGTTATTACGCATACGATTATAGTTTTGTTAAGACTAAGTTATCTCGATATTTAGTTTTAAATCATTTATCATTTATTCTCCCAAGGACCTTCATAGAACTTTATACTTTCGTTTTCGTGCATTTCGGACTATTGAATTGTGTGAGGTCGATTCCCGGCCATTGGTAATCCATTTCGCTTCATGATAGGTTTTTAAGAGTAGGATGATTGTACGCATAGAGTGTAAAAATTAAAGTCTCTAAAGAAAACACTTACCATCACGATGTAATGTTGTATTATATGTGTGTCGGTGTCGTCTGCCAAAAGTGTCATTTGACTTTCTACCGGAATTTCCCAAGAGAATTATTAAAACTTAAACCAAATACGGTAATAAATATCCGGCTCTTGATCAGTCAATGTGAAGTAAGGGCAAAATCAAGTCATTGGTATCGAAAGCAAAACAAACTGTACATTTCATGAAAAAATGTATAACAGTATATTACAGTTCTGGTATACACATAGAAGGCACTGAATGGAACAACTCCTCAGTACCTACAGGAACTTGTTACCCTGTATCAGCCGTCAAGATCACTGCGGTCGGAGTCAGAATCTTTGTTGTGTGTCCCAAAATCTCGAACTGTGACCTACGGAAACAGATGCTTTGGGAGGGTTTCGGCTACGTTGTGGAATAGCTTACCATCTGCTATTAGGAGGTCGAATACCCTGGCCAAGTGCTAGAGGGACATAAAAACTCACCTCTTATCGTCTGCATTTTAGAATCTTTGCAAAGACGTCATGTAAATACCACCCTTTTATTTGTTCAATTATGTGCACATTGCTTGTTAAATGTATGAAAGTGATTGCAAGCCTTTGTTGTTTGGTTTCACAATTATAACCATTACTATTATCCATATGTTGTAAAGCGCCTTAGAGTAATTTTACAAATTATATAGGGCGCTATATAAATGCTGTATATTATTATTATTATTATTTTCATCAAAGATAGAATTGGAACGTAATATAAATAATGGAAACGCAATAATATCGCATACATTTTAATATTGTGATATATTTCTCCACTCGTTTTTCCATATTCTATGCGACTCTTCTCGCCCTCGTGAGATATTTCGGCGTAATACGCCTACGAGAGTTAAAGTTGATTCCCTTATAAATCAGGAGAACGAAAAAAATCCTAACAAAAAAAGAGAGAGAAACAATTTGAATTAGCCGAACTTATATATTTTGTGTCGCAGAACGTCAGTGATTTGTATTTCATTATTTATCCATGCTCTAATTTGTCAAAATACAAAATATTTTGGATCGCATTTATAGAAATTAACTTTTGGTACAAGGGGCGTAGCTGTATAGCCCTTATCCGGAATGGTTCATTCAGGAGCAGGTCCAGGACAGGGCCTTGCTTGGGTTTGAAAGGGGTGCAAAGAGCAGTGTTTTTGTTTTATTTCATTTTCGTATAGATAGTTTGGCGGATTCACCTGCTGTCAGCGTATAGGCAGCTACATTGTACGCGTCTCGTGTTGTTTCTTAAGATTGAAAAACTATCTGTCCTGTTAAGCGTCGAATCCCTTCGGAGCCTAGCAATGACGACACACATGATCACGGACACTGCGCATGACCACACAGAGCCATATTGCACATATAAATTGATTTTTCAAAGTCCAGGTTCTTTATTTACTTGAGCCTTACGACTTATCAGTGAAAAACACATAACCAGCAGGATAATTACATGTGAACAAAAGGCCCCATTGGTGCAGTTGTCATTCAATCATTTTCATTTCGATAGAAAATAGATATGGTAACAAAATCAACCATTTCAACCCTATAGTGGCCGGTACCATGCACATCCATCGATCAGTCACGTACAGGGTTGATTGACTAACGTATGTTATACAGGCTCATGTCAGTGTATACAATTTGTTGTGCTAATCATTTTCCTCTCAATAGAAATAAATGAACAGGATGGAAGTAAAAAGTTTGGAAATTGTGAAAAGAGAAAAACATAAACAAGTTATATCATCACTGAAGAAACTTTTTTTTCTTCAATATATTGTTATTTTTGGCTGAAACGTGACATTTAACACAGAAATGTTGTGCACACGCACGGTATTGAATAGTACAAATAAAGAAAAAGAGTGCATGTTAATTTTCTTCTGAAGTGTCCGTGTAGTTACCATTATCGTAAAAATTGTAAGAAAATACTTGAAATGTCCAGAATATTGACATCACAACTTATCACAAAGCTAACAATGCTCTGCTATGAGAAAGAACAGATATAAACATGTATGTTATTTTTATCTTCAGTCAGCCTTCTTAGCTTTGTGCTTAGTTGTGATATATTCAATAATTGCATGTCATCATTCTGGGCATTTGAAGCATTTTAATCCTTATAGTTTTCTTCGTTATATATATATATTTGTTTAGTGACTACATGGATACTTCAGGAATATATTTGTAATGTGCGAATGCACATTTTTGTGTGTGTTCCCAAATTCACCTTCCAGACAAAAACCGCCACAACAAACTACAATGTACATGGTAGGCCTAATTAAATTAAAAACAAAATATCAGAACCAGAATATATATTTAATTAAAAAGACATTTTAAACTAAATTGTTATTCCTCTGTAACATTTTTATGCTGACCACTCCTGATCGATTACTGCTAGGATGCATCTTGTTTGCCCTAAAAGTCACAACACCATGTAAACATGGCCTTGATTGGTTCGTTACGTAATCGGTAGCCATTTGTACAGTTTGTAATCGCCAATCGACTACCCTTTTCTGGCCCCTCCGTCAGACAACGTCAATGAAAAACTTGGATGTAATTGTGCTGAATAATGAAGCATGTATATTGCACTCGACAATGGTCTGTATATGTGTAAATCATTAGGGCACATCGTGTTTACCAGACGACCACCTAGCGATACGCACTTCCTGTAAACAGGCCTGCTTACAAAAATCATTCCTACTGCATTTTGAAAGCTGAAGGATCTAAAAATAGAGACGTTTTCTCGGAAAAGGGGAGAGAACTCCAAGCGCGCGCTGATTTTTGCAGTACAAAATATATACAGAGGCAACTATTTCTGGTGGGTAGTTCATCTGTAACAGTACTGACCAGGTAAGGATACTTATTGACAGTGGTGCATGCATATGATGTGTCTTGTATATGTTGACAAGAAACTTCCTAACATTTCTAAGTATAATTTGTTAAATTTTCAATGCATAATACATATTGTTGATATCATTACTGCAATGTCAATCCATACACAGGGATAAGCATGTGTATTTCAGACATTTATAACGAACCCCTGTGATCCATAGGGTATTTTTCTACAGTTGCTAACTTACACTGGGAGGATGTCATTTGTATTTTGCATATTTGTAGTTACATAAGTGATTTGATGACAAAACCACGATGACAATTCAATAGAAACAGAAATATATCGCATCACCGAGCGTTCAGACGGGCTTTCCCTAATTATGGTGAATATCTGAATAGGCAGTGTGAATTAAATATTATCTGAAGTCAACATTTATCTGGCAAAAAAATGGCAAATAAAAATAAATCATCAATATTGATGGTTACAGACATATGAAGGGTTGTAGCATTATGTGAATTGATATATACACAGTGTCAGATTTAAAAAAAAGAATGCTATAGTCATATAGGCTAACAAGAGGTTAAAACGGGAGGAACTACGATTGTTATAATTTTATTGTTTGTGTTTGTTTGTGTTGTATGTGGCGCTTGTTTTCAACTTTTAAAGTGTGGTGCATTGATCAGTTATTTTGATTAATAGTGCAGATTGAGTAAGGTGCGTTTTGCTTTTATATACAGCGTGTACCAGCTCCCTGCACGCCACTTATAAACCAATCGATCCTTCGGCTATTAATCGATTACATTACTTAACGTAGGCTTTTAGATATAATCGTCGTATTTTTCAAATCACCGTTTAGTTTGGTTCTGCATAGTCTAGCGATCGTAAATATTTATTCAGATGTTTCGTGTTCAATTTCGTCAAATGAACATAATAATAAACTGTAATATAAACTATATTTAGTTTACAACAATTATGAAACAGCTTATCTAAATTTGTATAATTTAATCTTGTTGACCCGGATGTTAGCGCGCGGGGAGTCTCATTGTGGGAGGAAACCGGAGAACCCGGAGAAACCCCATGTGGTCGGGCAGGTGACCATCAAATGACTATCGAAGAACATCTTGATTTCCAGTAGATAAACTTTTAAGATTTCTCATTTATTTGGTTAGAGATGAACATGTACCAGTAATTATGTACACATATACTTGTCTAAGGGAAAGCTTTCTAGCCATCTATTCAATTTACACGTGCTCAACTGGACCAAGTAATACCGGAAACAAAACTGCAAATTTTAATTGCTTTTTAGCATATATTGTTCATTTTGATATGGATAACAGTTTATTGACATTAGCAATTAAATGAAGCCGTGTTTTTATAATTATCGTTTGGAATGGAATATTACGAGATTCGTTCTCTTAGCAATAGTTTCAAATATAATTTTCTTAACAACCAATATGACTGTTATGTGCTTTCGAACATTTTGGTAACCTTCATTGTATTTTGTTTCAAAGATGAAGAACAACAATTATGGATTCATGACTATGCGTATGTACATGTACGTGTAAGAAGTTAAAGTATGAGACAAGCTCCACTTCACCTGTGTTTACAAGTGTTCTCTAGGGTGGTCCATTTTGTCTTTACATTTCATGAATTAACTCATTAAACCATGAAGACACATTTCAACTCCTCCTATTGAAAGGTTGGAATAGTTCATTATAATATTTCATGGGTAAATGGATTAAAGGGGTGGTGACCGAGTGGTTAAGATGTCTGTCTGTCTACTATCACTATTCCTCCACCACTTGGTCATGGGTCCAAGACCCACGTGGGGCCGTCGCCAGGTACTGACTCGAAGTCGATTCAAATCATGAATTAAATAACCGTGGTCTACAGGGAGGCGTGTTTTGACCTTCTCTTTTGTGTACAAATTCAAAAAAACTCAGAGAAAGGTTAAAATTAAATTTCGTTAAGCGTGATAAGACACGGGTACCACCCTTTCCATCCCTGTCTTGAACAAATTGTAACGGATCGTATGTTATTAAACATTTATTAGTGTTCCAGTATACACACAGTATGAATAGTGTTACAAAGTTCAAAAATAAAACATAATATTTCAGGTGTCAAACACCATCTTGCATTAAATAACTTGCACGATAAAACGGTTATATTAAAAGTAAAATGTGCCCAGGTACTAGTTGGCTTACTAAAAATATTTCAGTTTGGTCATAAATATGAATTAATTTGAGCTAAAAATGAATTCAGCATTAAGGTAAGAAAATTCCGAGTTATTAAAAATTAAGTGAAGCCAAGTTTGTCCCGTAGTCGTCCACTGATACAAAGTAATTTATTTTCCTACAATTAAAAGTAATAAAATCCAATGTAAATATTATCTTATGTAAGTAACGCCCTATCCGCAGCAGATACCGCAAGTTTTCATTAGACATATTTGACAGTTTTTGATATATCAATCTTTGCTGCACTTGTCTAAAGTGTTAAATGTTTTGTTACTCGGCATCGACTCGATGAAAATAGAGAAACAAAGATCATTTTAAAAGTCATAATCTAAAAGAAAACAATTGTTGCTGGCTTTTGTACATACTTGGTCCTCCAGCGGTACGTACGGTCTGCCATACCATCCTTTTTAAATCTATATTTGATTATAATGCTTATTCGTTTGCTTTTCCCCTGAGTATGACAACTGGTAGTAATTTGGACTCTGTAATAATGCACGTTTCGGTTTCGAAGGTTATCATAGTTTGTATGGGTCCAAAGTGGCGTATTTTGAATTGAAAATAATAACATTGAAAAGTAGATAAATATTTAAGGTAGAACAGTTCGGGTAAATATTCGGCTTCTATTTCAATTCCTTGAAGTTTTTTACTACCCTAAATAGAGACATATTAATAAAATCAGTAGCTGTAGATAAAATAAAGTCCGTTATACATTTAAACACAATTATGAAAATCAATAAAATACGAAATTGTTGTAAGCAGAAATACAGTAATTTTTCAAAAGAAGACAAAACTATTCATTTTTTCAGTCATAAATTCATATCTACTGCCTTCTTTTTAATTTAAAACAATACTTGGCATATACAGTACTGGGCATATACAATACTGGGCATAAACAATACTGGGCATATAAAATACTGGGCATAAACAATACTGGGCATATACAATACTGGGCATAAACAATACTGGGCATAAACAATACTGGGCATATACAATACTGGGCATTTACAATACTGGGCATATACAATACTGGGCATAAACAATACTTGGCATATACAATACTGGGCATAAACAATACTGGGCATATACAATACTGGGTATATACAATACTGGTACAATACTGGCCATAAACACTACTGGACATATTCAATACTGGGCATATACAATACTGGGTATATACAATACAAGTGCTCTTCATCGGTATTAAAAAGAAATGAACATCCAGGAAGGTATTTTCTGCAAAAGGATATACTTTTTCGTAATTGAAAATTGAATTTGGCACTTGTATTTGTTCAGCCACAATTTTCCCATATATATATATAATATTTTTTTGAACACATTTTTGGAATGTACATAAATTCATGTTTAAAAATATGTGTTTGTTGTCCTTATAACCTGTCACTCACTCGGTCATTCCATAATCTTGCACCAGGGTCACAAGAATCATGTAGCACCATGTGGTATCCTTGTCTCATTCCCCATGTCCGTATTAATTATAAGGTATTATGCATGACGTATCAATGTCTCGCATCAATACAAGGTTCCTCCTACAGATTTGATAAGGTTTTCGTTAGCAAGCTTCAGTTTAGATAGCAAGATTCTGTTCCACTTGATTCTCAAAACAAATTGTTTATTTAACGAAAACAGGTTCAAACAACATTTTATTTCTCTCTAATTCACCTAATGACAAATATACCCGTTTTTCATATGTTTGAAATTCCACATGTTGCTATTTTGATATTGTCCAACTTCTTTAAAACTTCCTATCCGATGGATCTAGGTAAGTATAACTGTACAAATTGGAAGGTGTTTTATGGCGTATTCCATCTTCACATTTTTTCTGAATAAAATGTTAAAGCGAAAATATTTTGTTCAACAAAAAAATCCCACTTATTTTGTTTCAAAATGATAATTGAATTGTACTACTCTGCCTCATGACAAATAACAGTAACGAACACTTTTACCATTTGACAGATTAAGAACTTTGTAGCAGGACTTTTACAGTGTCGGAGGTGTTAACCTAGGAGGTCCTATTTGTCCTTCAATTTTTATGAAAATATTTCTTTTCTGATTTTAAGCCACAAACTCTAAAGCTTTTTTATACACTTATACACACGAAGTAAAACAATCTAAACTGGAATCAAGACTAATTTTTCTTAGCTGTTTACCCCACCTTTCGTGAGCATATGTGAAAAAGTAGCTATATTAAGGTCGAAAGCACACTGTCGAAATTTATAAGAAAATTGAAAATATTAATAAAAAAAATCAAAAAAAAATCACAGTAATGTGAAGTTAGTATTAATATGGGTTTTGTTTCACAAGGAAGTGTCATATAAAAGAAGTTATCAGTTTTATAAAAAAAATGAATGCGGAAAGTGGCATTTCAGAATTTTGACTTGAATTGGCGCAATTTCAATGCAGATCAATAATGTTTGTCTCTAGAAACATGTTTAATTTCTTTGTAAGAAATTGTTTTGCGAAACGGAAATTTCAATGTTAACAAGAAAGTGCTTTGTATTTAAAACTATCATAATTTTGTATTCACTGATTCGTCAGATTTCCTTATATGGTCATGAGTGCGAATACTCGTAAATACGTATAACATCAACAGGAAAGAATTGTTTTTGTCAAAAATCTCTGATTGTGTGAAAATGTTGATAATATAAATGATGGTTAATTTTTAATAAAGATCTGGTGTCCATATTTCGCCACAGATTGGTTTATTTTAAGTGCCTTGTTAATTTGATCAAAATGCTGGGAAAAAAGTTTTTATGTCGCATATAAAAAGTTGTCCAATATGCATATCAAGTAAGGAAAACCTTCTGTGTATTTCAAGAAATAGACCTTCATTGGGACCATTACGGGGCCATTTTTTAGTGGTGCTACGTGACTTTTGTATCCATATCTCGCCTTTTCTTGACTATTTTTGATGAAGTCACATGAATGCAGCAAAATGTCGACCTGTGATATTATAGGATTAAAAACTTAGCTTAGCATTTTTGGACAGTATATTTACAGCATCATGTGACTGACCATCAGTTTACAGCCACATTATCTCATATTAAGTTAAGAATTTTGTCTCCTTGATATCCCTATTGTATAATTAATTTCAAATGAAACAACAGATAACCTACATGATAAATCCTGCACAATATTCAATTTAACGAGAAACAATTTAACATGGTGAAGAAAACACTAAATCTTCGTGAACACAGGGATTCACCTCCGGTACATGAGGTCATGCCTTCTGTTTTGGTGTTTCCTCGGGCACATGTTGCTATGTGATCGATTTTTATGTTTTAACTTAGGACATTTTGAAAAAGAATATGTCACTTACAAAACCAAAGCGTTACTAGTATTTACGTTCACTAATGTGGTAATTGTCGTAGTATCATTTCGCGTATATTTTTCATGAAAATTTAAACCTGAATTTTGCCCGACATTCCTTTTGTTTAACACTCTTTACATTTTGTCATGGGAATAAAAATATCTAACGGCAAAACTAATCAATCTGGCGGCGATTTATGGCCAACAGCTGCTTCGACGAGATATGCTTCTCTAAGTCACCACTCTTGATTTAGGTTATTAAATAATGATTGTTTCCTAGATACACCTAACATAAATGAACAATGAAGGGTTGCTTGAAAAATAATAATAACATATTATCAAAATAGAAATGACATTAAAAATGGAAAGGAAATCCCATTAAGAAACCAGGGAGTAAATATTGAAATATAATTACTAAAATAAGTCTTATCCATATTTTGTTATGGTTATAAATAATCGGGTATCAGTGTTTTGGTCATAAGGACATACATATTTTATCACAGATAATATTATTTCGATAATCTCGGTTAACTGATGTTTACTCGTGACTTCCAAGATGGCGTGCAGAGAAAATAGTATGGCAGTTCATAGCGATCATACGTGCACAATTGCACCATCTGTCCTTAGTTTAAATAAATCAATAACAGTTACGTTAAAATTCTGCAAATTAATATAATTTAATAACAGATGTCGTGTATTTTTTACATAAACAAATTTGTGTATCAATTTCGATATAAGTAAAGTCGCAAGTTACCTTCACAAACATCTAAACATGAAAAGAGTCAGATTTGCAAAGTCTCATCGAGATTAAATCGTTTGCAACAGCAAAAATAAAAAAATAAATCGTGGTGATTTAATGTCCATAGAGTCCATAGTTCAATGAATCAATTAACACATATATTCTATCAAATGAATTTATTCTATAATTTTACATTCACAAGTTTACTCAACTGTTGTTTTGTATGATATCTTTTGTCATTCTTGAACCAAACACTAATGTAATCTGTGTATTTGGATTTCGGCATTAGCATACTAAACTTTTAGTAAGGCACTTTTGTCTTCGAATTTCAAATGTTTGTGTATTCGAGAGGAACAATTTAACACGAAAGACATTTTAGTGTCATTTATGGAATTCTAGTTTCTGCCATGATTTAACATATGTTCTCTATGCATTTTATAATTGGCGAACATAATTTCCTAGATTTTATGGAAGAAAGTTTGAAGGGTGCCTTACATGGAACAGGAAACGCTCACACTTCTGAAACACATTGTTTTGTCTTGGTGTTTCATGATGTCTTCCCTTTTGTTTCGTTGTTTTCTCAATTCCGGTTGTTGTTCCATTAGTATTGACCTTAGGCTCCTACTTGGCTATTGTGTGGTATATTTTGCCCTTGCGTGATTAACATGTGGAATACTTTCAGATTTATCTGAATTTGCAGAAATACAACCAATTGAAAATAGCGCTCGAACTTATTTCATATCATAAACGTAGTATACATGTATGTGATAAAATGATATAGGTCCCGTATTGATTTCCATACATACACGGAAATACGATACCAATGTAAATAAGAGCCGCCGTACATGTTGTATACGAGTCAGTCTGGTATGCGCGTGTTCGAGGGTAAACAGGTAGGGCTAATCAGCTGAATGGGCAGTGGTCAGTGGTATATTGGTCAATACGGACCTCATAACAATGAACACCTCACAACTATAGTTATGATATTGCAACTAAATGTATAAAACTTTCCTCCATATCTATCTAATGATAGTGTATAGTAATGTTTGTAGCTATAAACATTGGTTGGTGGTGGAAGTTTTGCCGGTGGATATTACTGTAGACAATATTTGATTTCCTGGGTTGACTTAATATGTTCTATATATGTATGATAGCCAAGCTTAAGTGTGTGTCACTCTGATCATAACACTAGTTATATTGTTTTGCAGATTTTACAAAAAAAACATGACAACTTTAGAGCTTGAACCCAGCACTAGGGGAAAGCGTCCTGTGGAGCGACAGAAGATGCGTCCCTGGCTCATTGAATTACTCAATAAAAAAAAGACAGACGGGTTAATCTGGGAGGATCGGGACCAGAGCACATTTAGGATCAACTGGAAGCATGGGGCCAGAAATGGCTGGAATATCAACAAAGACGCCAATGTCTTCGAGCTTTATGCCATCCATACAGGTACAAATATCTTACCGTGTCGGGTCTTCTCTTTGCCTTGTTGATGTTATGCATTAAGATTTTATCTTTGTGTGTTGATTTTTTTTTTCATTTATTTATTTATCATATGCACATATCTTGCGCACAAGCGTTGTCTCTTCTTTTTATGGAGAACATAATATTCAAATATTTTTTTTTTTAAAAATCCAACAAAAAAACAAAACCTGATTGCAACAAATTCAAAGGAAATCTTTTCGTTTTTATTATATTTAATTTAATGTGCACCAGTACAAACAATATATTCCAGGCAGAAAGGAATGGGTGTTGTTTTTAATAGATTTAAATGTATAACCGTGTATAAACAAATGTAAGCAAAGAAGCACATGTTATGGTCACTGTGGCAATAATAATAATAATAATGATATTTTAATAATACTGGACGCAGGCTAAAGCACATACATCCAGATCATATGTACCGCCAGCCTCTAGGCTGACACCCAAATAAAATTTGTCAAATTTTCTAGTCAATCTGACCCTTTATCAAAATACAAACATGAAAATATTACTCATTTTTTTTTAAAGATAAAAAAGTTAATACTGATTTTGTTATGCTGATGTTAAAGCATATTCCTTCTTCTGGTTTGGAGCTGAAGGCTATTTATAATGAAAAATCCATCTTAAGATTGGGTACCATAGTGAATTGATAAATATCTATTTAAATCAAGGTCAATAGTGGGTGGGGAAAAAAACTGGCTAAATGATATAAAATTAGTTACCAATTCATGCTCATAGTCAGACTTAATCCAGTAATTTTTATAGGAAAATATAACAAACAACATTTGGGAGTGTTATTATGCAAAATATGCGGATTTAATATCATGAAGAAATAATTGTTATGTTGCACTGACTTTCAGTACTAAAAATGCATTTAAAACTTTATAATTTGACCATTAGTATATTTAATATAAGTTATCTAATTAATTTGTTAATAAACAAAATTTGTCATGGAATATTAAAATATATAAAATCAATACATCCGATAGCTGTAAGATTTAACAAATACACAGAATTTCATGCAGAGATGTACACAAGTGCATGTGGGAACTATTTCCAAAATCTGCTGTTATCGACTGATTCTAATCAAAAATATTAATTTTGTTTTGGATTAAAATGTTGGCATCATTATGTTAAGCTTAAACACTATCAAAAAATAAGTCTATTTTTAGTTCACATAACATGTAATGCATTAGTATGGTTGTAGTTTTAGGTGCATAATATCAATCACTAAAATGTATATTTTGTACTGACACTGTTATCCTTGGATTCTATGTGTCTTAACTTGAGGTTAAAAACGAATTATATGTGTTTAGTAAATATTTCGTTTTAAATAATATCTTATATCAACTTGAATTCTAAGTAATATTTCCATGATTTCGGTTTTGCACAGAATCATTAACATAGAATTTGTAAAGATTTATACAGAATTTATAAAATTTTACACTGAGACGTACACAGTTAGGTTTTCATTAAGCTTGAAATAATATAACACTTTTCGAAAATCGCTTCTGTCTACTTAAGATCATCGTCGAAATATTTTCTAAAATCATTTATAGCCGACCTAGTTTCTGTTTCTCAGAAATCACAAATTTCCGTGAAATCTATTTTCACTTTAGAAAATGCTGTTATGCATTTAGTATTAGAACATATTCAGTATTAAAACAAAGGTGCTACAGGCTTGCACGCATATAAGTCAAGGTAGCATGGATTGTAACATTGTCATTAATAATGTGATTTGCAGGTGAGAATTATTATTTATATTTCCCCATAACCTCATTGTTTCCCGTCTATGTTTGCGAGTGTAAACAACTTGTCACATTGTTAACACAAAACATCTTAACTGTAAGAAAAGTCCTACCGTTCGTAAATTTTACGTTTCCCCTCTTACGTTCTTGAGTTCGATTTAACGCAGTTTATGAACTGTGTTCAAACAAGATGTGATGTGGTTTTATCATTTCAAGTAAATTTCAGGAAATGTGATCATTAAAAAATCCGACTGGTGGGTTTTTTCTTGTTTCGAGGCCAGGTCATAATTGTTATACTTAATGAAATTGTGTTACATTGTCAAAGATTTGATGCTGTTTAACATATTAACTATAAACTAATAAATATGATATGGACTAATACTACAATGTAAATGTATGAGTGAATAGGACTATTCAACTGTATTGATTGAAAATTCAGAGTTTGTAACAAAATAAAGCTTCGGGGTCGTATTAATATTGTTGATTAATCTATGCTTGTTAGAAAATAAATACAGGTTATACCATATATCAAAAACCGAGTGCGAAAAATCTTTGATATCATTTAATTTTTGTATCAGTATGGACTGCATTTCCTGAGGATATAAGTCTGATCAAGCAGGACCAAGAGTTCGTATCGAACCCTACCTACCTACTCTCTTCTAACAACTTTCTGAATTTGATCCTTAGCTGTTGTTAAAAATATCGCATACTTTTTCCACAGAGAGAGAGCAATATGAATTAATATAACATGTCGTTTAACCCTTAGTATTTGATTTCCTCTTAACCTATGTACATTTGTATATGTACGATATTTTACACAAGTTTTTCTCTAATCCCTTTGTACTCTTTTTATAACATAATCTGTTCGAAATTAAATAAATGTACAGATGTAGAGAAATCTTCTTCGTGAATAGTTTTTATTCCTTCTTCTAGGATGCCAGGTTTGGGTAATATGAGGCCCACACAAACATCAGTGTTTATAGTTATATTTTTAGAAAGCATATCCTAATACTTTTGGATTTTTTTCCTTTTTCTTTCTGTCAGTTTTAAAATATGTGTTTATATATTCAGTATTCGTATGTTTTTTGTCTTTGCTTGTTTTTTCAATTATTATTTTTTTTCCCTCGTTCGTTATTAAATCCATTTGGAAGTGTTTGGCACAAACCAACATCGCATTATTTAAAAGACAAATATTTGTTTATTAAAATACTATTACCTAACTTTTTGGTTGTAAAACACTGTTTGGCTCACTTCAATATCACATTGTTTAAACACGTTTTAAAGACTAGTGTACTCAGAGAAACAAATACAGCTTACTTCAAAAACTTTGACAAGTGTTTATGTATTAGATCGTATTTCAATATTTACTTCCAAGAGCCTAATTTTTACATTAATCTCATTAACCTACCGCTTTTAAAATAAATCTTCGTGTCATTAATTCAATGTTTTATTATTGAATTACTGTGCAGTTTGTTGACATGTCAGCATGATTCATTCTCACTCAGAAAAAAATCAAAATAAAACCTTAAAACAAAAAAAGTGTTTTGCATTTTTAAAATATATGTAATAAAGATTAACATGTTAAATCTAATTACCTTGGCATATTACAACGTTTTAAAGTCAACATTGTAAACTAGAAATAATTTACCTGAATTCCTCGCTGTATTTCTTGTTACATGTTATTGTGTTTTGTGCATGGTAAAATGTGTTTATTTAGCATATAAAGTCTACGTGAATGAGTATATATATTATATATATTTGAAGATAGGAAATATTTCCAAACTGTTTGAAATATTATACTGCCATGCCTCTCGGCGAAGAATGTTTTGACATTTTAAAATACTTTAATAAAAAATAATTAATTAATTGAAAGCATTTTTATTGAGTATGGTGGATATGATATATTGAAAACCACCTGTTGAAAATGAATTAATAAAGTATCAATATTGGGCATGTAAGTTACATACACCATATTTTCACTGCTTTCCCCCGAAATCTTTTCTACTTTCAACAGATATAAACAAACTTTTTCCTAGTCCCTGCCCCTTAAGCTATATAACTCAATTCTGTTAATGATGTAAGGTAACAGATTTACATAAGTGTATCATTTATGCATCATAAATTATGCATGTTCTGTGAAAGATTGATTCGGCATTCGACGTTATAAAACAATTTATCCGCCATGAACAGTCATTGATTTGCATAAATAACTACAGGAAAGCAATGTGAACATTGTAGAATTGATGGTTCCTGTTTCATAGAGTTTGTACTACTAAAATTGCAAATATCGTTTGACCCTGGTTAGAAAATGAAATATTTTCCAGAAAAACGTTTGCATGTTTTGACAATCATATCTCAAACAGCACGAAATCTACAGCAGAATAAAACAACACAAACTGTTCCTATTTAGTTGACCTTTTAAACGTCAGTGATGCTGAATCGGTACATTACCGAAACAGTTGGTAGTTGTTATTATATTTATGTATTTTGGATGTTTAAACATTTGTGAAAGCACAGTTGTGTACTTGAACGTTTCCAAGAAAACATGAATTAAATAGTGATTTTTCGTTGGTTCAATGTGTGTATTTCTTTCAGAAATGTGCCAAACTTTATTTGAAATGAACATCTCCCTGATTTCACATCCGTTTTTGTGGGGTTCATAATGTATCTAATTTTATTTTGCTATCTTTGCGGTTCTCGTTATTTTATGCGTGTCGACTTATTTGTCCCGATTATGCTCTTGTGTGTTGATGATTTGGTAAAATTTCAGCTTAATTAATAACTTAAACTTCATATGAACCCGATATTAATTTCAATATTGACCACCATAAAGAAAATTAAACTTGATTTCTCTAAATATATAATTTCTAAACAGTTTTGAATCGATTTATCCATGTTCAGATATACTCATCAAAACGTGATATCGGTCGTAATATTTTCTTTTGGATGGATGTCATTTTTTAATTACAGTATAAAGTGTCTTGCATTGCTTTGGTTGTACCTGTTCCATTAATGGATATGTTGAAATTATCAAATTATTTTATACACGTCTATGATGTGTATTTACTTACCGCACATTTCTCTTTCAGTCAATATCTTTCATTACTTTGAGCGTAACAAAATCTATAATTTATTTTATTTTGCTGTTGTGAATACACTAAAGCATATTAAATAATTTACTGTGAACTATGGTCTAATAAATCAACATTTTGTTTTACGAACAAAACATTTTGTCATATAATGTATTGAAATAAATATCAAATATTTGGATTTGTGAATACAAATTCATAGCATTGAATCTGTATTTATATAGTATTTAAATAAAAAGACATTATAATTCTGTTAACATAGAATTACTCTAGTATCAAAATAGTATATAAATATACTGACCTGGCTAACATCATACATTTTAGTTAGGAAGAGGTTTAAGTTTTGTTTAAAGAAGATTTTTCAATCCGTCATACATTTTTTCGGTAATTTATACTTAAACAATTTAATCTACAATCTCGATACATTGCATTTTCAACAAAACAAAAAAGTACATCAATTACCAGTTATACCCACAACCATCCCGAGACAACAACTTGGATTTTGTAAACGTAGTTGCTGGATATCGTTCACTTCCTATCTGAAAATCTCTTCATGATAATTGATTGTTAAAGTGAAAGCCTATAACTGCCAGAAACATATGACAAAATACAACAGAATGGTACTCAGTTTTAACGTGATTATTTAAAAAAAACAATGACCTATGTAACTGTGTAATGTTCTATTAAAAAATGTGAAACAAATGACATTTTCAGAAAGTACATTGATAAAAACACATGATTTTTACATAATTATACTAATAATATAGCTTAATAAAAACCAAGGTGCTGTCTCAAAATCTTCGGTAACAACCATCAATTATCCACCTGTTTCACAGTCCTTATTTTAAAATTATCAACATTTTTCTACGAGCATTCTCTCTTACATAAAAACATACAGCTTAAAATTAATATAAAAGTGCTGTCGGGAAATCTTCGGTAACAACCAGCTATCATCCACCTGTTTAACAAGCCTTGTTTTAAAATTATCAACATTTTTCTACGAGCATTCTCTCTTACATAAAAACATACAGCTTAAAATTAATATAAAAGTGCTGTCGGGAAATCTTCGGTAACAACCAGCTAGCATCCACCTGTTTAACAAGCCTTGTTTTAAAATGGAGCATTCTCTCTTGCACACATTTTGTTGTTCTTATTTTACGACTGAAAATCGTAAAAAAGTGCCGTAACTCCCTTCAGCATCAAAATATCTAGGACTGGATGACAAAACAGGTTATTTGTATTGTAGCTACACAATGATATTGAAAAATATATTGTTATACGCAATTGCACCTTTCCGAAACGGAGGACCAGCCTCCGTGTAATCGTTCACTTAAAGATGGATTATATTGATTCTCCATCCTAAGGAAGACCTTATGATATACCTGTATTGGCCACTGTAAACGTTGGTATCAATACAAAACCGTAAGTTTTTAAAAAAAATTCATGTTTTGTGATGATGCAAACGTTAACAGTGGCTAATTATACTCAGAAGTTGTTTTCAAAGACCGAACGTTGACCCCTTCACGTGACCATTACATTGAGGTTATAAAAAAACGGTGTACATTGCAGGCTTGATAAATCAATCTCATCAACATTTGTGGTTTAGTAACTTTAATTTGGTGTCTGAACTATCGAGGTCAATAAATTACTAAGGATCGTCTAAGATGATATAAAGCCGTAATGTTCAATGTAATGAAGAGCTTGTCAAACTTCTTTAACCGTGATAGGCGGAAAGAGGTAGTAAAATAAATGTAGATCAGGAGTATATACACCCCTCGATGAACATTTTATAACCTCCAATTTGGATTTATGGTTTTTAATTTGATGTCTCAAGTTTTGACAGCGTAAACATAACAGTTGATTTCCATAATAATAGCAATACTTTATCCGGCGTATAAAGTAAAACGCTGGAGAATCAACAGGTGACAAGAGACCAGGACAGTATGTGTACTTTGAATGATTCATGTTCGAACGTGTTGTACACCAGTACCTACACTGAGATGGGATTTAACCGTAATTGGCCAAACGTTAATGATATTGTTCGGAGTTGCTGAAATAGATATTGGTATGTTGGTAGGTTAACATATTCTGTTTCACAGAATAATATTGAGACATTATAACAGCTTTAACTGTGCTTGTTTAGAAATCACCAATAACAAGGAATACCCTTTACGCTTTCCACACAAATATATCCAAGCAACGAAGTCGTCTAACGCTCCAACCTGTTCTGCTGGGTTATTGGGCTCCGTTATACAGGGTGGTCAGATAATATAAAATTAGCACAGAAACCGGATAGAAACATATTAATATCTGGGGGATCATGCTTCATGTATTTACTTTTTCATGAATCAGAGAGTATATCACCATATATGAACAGTATCATCGAGAATATGTATCTAACTACAAATATATAATAAATAATTGGTTATTCTTAATACATTAGTTATGCAAACATGTCCATTATGCTTATTCACCTAAGATTCTAGGATACAGCGAATATTTAGATCTGTTTCGAAGGGATATAAGGGAAGGCTACTGGCGCTACATGAAGTACTTATATATATACTTAAGGAGTGGACCCTAGCACGAATGAAAGAAGATGAACCCATGAACACTTCATTATGAGGAAACATTTTTTACGTTACCATGTGTTTTTTAATCAACAGGTCGGCACAGGAAAGACCAATCTCCGAACCCTAAAAGATGGAAGGCGAACTTCCGGTGTGCGCTGCATAGTCTTGGGGACGTTGAAGAAGTTAAAACAGAGGGTACAACAAGGGGCAACAATGCCTACCGAGTGTTCAAATTTCTCGAGGAAAAGAAGAAACCACTTAAAAGGCCCAGTAAGTATGAATGGTGTCTCGTGTTTGATAGAGGAAATCAAAAGTTTTCATAGGATGTTGTTTCAATTTGTATTCAGACCAAGTAAGTACGATTGATGACGAATGCTCTATAGGTGAAAAGTATTTTACATGATGTTATTTTTACTTATATTTTACTTTTAAAATGGCCAGATATTTGAATTGGGGTTAAATTTTAAAGAGAAACTAAACAGATACCAACTGTCATTTTCTTCAGTTGTCATAGGCATGTAGTTTGAAAAGTTTATTTGAAAGAGCCTATGAAGAATCTTATGCTGTGAAAAGGCAGAGAAAAGACAATATATTACACTTCCACTGCAAGTTCCTCGATAATCATTATCGTAAGAAATTGCGTTCATAACTCTATGTGCGCCATTGGATCAGCGTCCTTTCGAGGTTTTCCCTCCCGCCTCGAATAACATGAGACAGCCGTAAAAGCAAACATTTTGATGACGTTATGTTGTTCCAGGCTGAATGTCGTTTGCACTGACGACATAGACACGACATTAGAAGATATAAGGGAATTTCTGTATTTATGTTAATAATTACTTTAAATTTAGATGTTCATGCCGGTAAGAACGCAAATCGGTAACATACATATTTTGGTTTCATGGAATATGTGTGTAACCGATTCCATCGAATATATATGTAATCGATTTCATGGAATATGTCTGTAACCGATTTCATGGAATATATATGTAATCGATGTCATGGAATATATATGTTATCGATGTCATGGAATATGTATGTAATCGATTTCATAGAATATATGTAACCGATTTCATGGAATATGTATGTAATCGATTTCATAGAATATATGTAATCGATTTCATGGAATATGTATGTAATCGATTTCATAGAATATATATGTAATCGATTTCATGGAATATGTCTGTAATCGATTTCATGGAATATATATGTAATCGATGTCATGGAATATGTATGTAACCGATTTCATGGAATATATATGTAACCGATTTCATGGAATATGTATGTAATCGATTTCATAGAATATATGTAATCGATTTCGTGGAATATGTATGTAACCGATTTCATGGAATATGGATGTAACCGATTTCATAGAATATATATGTAATCGATTTCATGGAATATATGTAACCGATTTAATGGAATATGTATGTAATCGATGTCATGGAATATATATGTTATCGATTTCATGGAGTTTGGATGTAATCGATTTCATAAAATATATGTAATCGATTTCGTGGAATATGTCTGTAATCGATTTCATGGAATATGTCTATAATTGATTTCATGGAATATATATGTATTCGATGTCATGGAATATGTATGTAACCGTTTTCATGGAATATGTATATAATTGATTTCATGGAATATTTATGTAATCGATTTCATAGAATCTGTATGTAGTTTATTTCATGGAATATATGTAACCGATTTAATGGAATATGTATGTAATTGATTTCATCGAATATGTATATAATTGATATCATGGAATATACATGTAACCGATTCCATGGAATATATATGTATTCGATGTCATGGAATATGTATGTTATTGATTTCATTGAATATACATGTAACCGATTTCATGAAATATGTATGTTATTGATTTCATTGAATATTTATGTAATATGTAACCGATTTCACGGAATATATATGTAACCGATTTAATGGAATATGTATGTAACAGATTTCATGGAATATATATGTTATCGATTTCATGGAGTTTGGATGTAATCGATTTCATAAAATATATGTAATCGATTTCGTGGAATCTGTATGTAACCGATTTCATAGAATATGGATGTAACCGATTTCATAGAATGTATGTAATCGATTTAATAGAATATATGTAATCGGTTTCGTGGAATATGTATCTAACCGATTTCATGGAATATGTATCATGGAATATGTGTGTAACCGATTTCATGGACTATATATGTAATCGATGTAATCGAATATATATGTAACCGATGTCATGGAATATATATGTTACCGATTTCATGGAATATACATGTAATCGATGTCATCGCATATATATGTAATCGATTTCATGGAATATGTCTGTAATTGATTTCATGGAATATGTAGGTAATTGATTTCATCGAATATGTATATAATTGATATCATGGAATATACATGTAACCGATTCCATGGAATATATATGTATTCGATGTCATCGAATATGTATGTAATCGATTTCATCGAATATATATTTAACCTATTTCATGGAATATGTATCATGGAATATGTATGTAACAGATTTCATGGAATATATAGGTTACCGATTTCATGGAATATGCATGTAATCGATTTCATAGAATCTGTATGTAGTTTATTTCATGGAATATATGTAACCGATTTCACGGAATATATATGTAACCAATTTCATGGAATATATAGGTTACCGATTTCATGGAATACGTATGTAACCGATTTCATAGAATGTATGTAATCGATTTAATAGAATATATGTAATCGGTTTCGTGGAATATGTATGTAACAGATTTCATGGAATATATAGGTTACCGATTTCATGGAATACGTATGTAACCGATTTCATGAAATATGTATGTTATTGATTTCATTGAATATTTATGTAATATGTAACCGATTTCATCGAATATATATGGAACCGATTTCATGGAATACGTATGTAACCGATTTCATAGAATATATGTCATCGATTTCGTGGAATACGTATGTAACCGATTTCATGGAATATATATGTAATCAATTTCATAGAATATATATGTTATCGATTTCATGGAGTTTGCATGTAATCGATTTCATAGAATATGTATGTAGTTGATTTCATGGAATATATGTAACCGATTTCATGGAATATGTATGTAATCGATTTCATGGAGTTTGCATGTAATCGATTTCATAGAATATATGTAACCGACCTTAGTGACAGTGTATGGTATCGATTTCATGGAATATGTATGTAATTGATTTCATCGAATATGTATATAATTGATTTCATGGAATATACATGTAACCGATTTCATGGAATATATATGTAATCAATTTCATGGAATATGTATGTAATCGATTTCATGGAGTTTGCATGTAATCGATTTCATAGAATATGTATGAAGTTGATTTCATGGAATATATGTAACCGATTTCATGGAATATGTATGTTATTGATTTCATTGAATATTTATGTAACCGATTTGCGTCCATACCAGCATGAAACTGAAAAAAAATGCCGTTGAATCCTTATATATTAACAATGGGAATATTACCTTTACGCTGTTCCTACGAACTTTATACACGATAAGATAGACGTTCTTATCCGATCTAATATCAATGTACCTAAGCTGTTGTTTGGAATGTTTGATAGAGAAGTTGATATCAGGGGGTGTAAATCATTCCCTAATTGTTAGCAGTTCCCTATCAAACATTATATTAATGATAAATTATTATTGTGTCACACAGCGTCGTTCTGTTGATATAGCATGCGATTTAAAGCATGTTGATATACATCCAGTTTATATAAGTAATATTCACGAGATAACATACATTGTGCGATGTTATCCCACTTATCTCGGCGAAATCGATCACGAGTTTAACTACTTGTTAGTAAGCAAATAAACGTCGGAAATAAACATGTCAAAACTTGAACCAAGTTGTTCAAAGCGTGGTTATATAATTTCCTAACGGACAATATAGCGTATATATAATTACCTCAGTGACAATGTATGGTATATATAATTACCTTAGTGACAATGTATGGTATATATTATTACCTTATTGACAATGTATGGTATATATAATTACCTTAGTGACAATGTATGGTATATATAATAACCTAACCGACAATGTATGGTATATATGATTACCTTAGTGACAATGTATGGTATATATAATTACCTTAGTGACAGTGTATGGTATATATAATTACCTTAGTGACAATGTATGGTATATATAATTACCTTAACGACAATGTATGGTATATATAATTACCTTAGTGACAATGTATGGTATAGATAATTACCTTAGTGACAATGTATGGTATATATAATTACCTAAGCGACAATGTATGGTATATATAATTACCTTAGTGACAGTGTATGGTATATATAATTACCTAAGCGACAATGTATGGTATATATAATTACCTTAGTGACAGTGTATGGTATATATAATTACCTAAGCGACAATGTATGGTATATATAATTACCTTAGTGACAGTGTATGGTATATATAATTACCTTAGTGACAATGGTTGGTATATATGATTACCTTAGTGACAGTGTATGGTATATATAATTACCTAAGCGACAATGTATGGTATATATAATTACCTTAGTGACAATGGTTGGTATATATGATTACCTTAGTGACAGTGTATGGTATATATAATTACCTTAGTGACAATATAACGTACATATAATTACCTTAGTGACAATGTATGGTATATAGAATTACCTTAGTGACAATGTATGGTATATATAATTACCTAAGCGACAATGTATGGTATATATAATTACCTTAGTGACAGTGTATGGTATATATAATTACCTAAGCGACAATGTATGGTATATATAATTACCTTAGTGACAGTGTATGGTATATATAATTACCTTAGTGACAATATAGCGTATATATAATTACCTTAGTGACAATGTATGGTATATAGAATTACCTTAGTGACAATGTATGGTATATATAATTACCTAAGCGACAATGTATGGTATATATAATTACCTTAGTGACAGTGTATGGTATATATAATTACCTAAGCGACAATGTATGGTATATATAATTACCTTAGTGACAATTTATGGTATATATAATTACCTTAGTGACAATATAGCGTATATATAATTACCTTAGTGACAATGTATGGTACATATAATTACCTTAGTGACAATGTATGGTATATATAGTTAACTTAGTGACAATGTATGGTATATATAATTACCTTAACGACAATGTATGGTATATATAATTACCTTAGTGACAATATAACGTATATATAATTACCTAAGCAACAATATAACGTATATATAATTACCTAAGCGACAATGTAACGTATATATGATAACCTAAGCGACAATATAACGTATATATAATAACCTAAGCGACAATGTAACGTATATATAATTACCTTAGCGACAATGTAACGTATATATAATTACCTTAGTGACAATATAACGTATATATAATTACCTAAGCGACAATATAACGTATATATAATTACCTAAGCGACAATGTAACGTATATATGATTACCTAAGCGACAATATAACGTATATATAATAACCTAAGCGACAATGTAACGTATATATAATTACCTTAGCGACAATGTAACGTATATATAATTACCTTAGTGACAATATAACGTATATATAATTACCTTAGCAACAATATAGCGTATATAGTATTACCTTAGCGACAATAATTACCTTAGCAACAATATAACGTATATATATAATTACCTTAGCGACAATAATTACCTTAGCGACAATGTTACGTACATATAATTACCTTAGCGACAATATAACGTATATATAATTACCTTAGCGACAATGTAACGTACATATAATTACCTTAGTGACAATATAACGTATATATAATTATCTTAGTGACAATAAAACGTTTATATAGTTACCTAAGCGACAATGTAACGTACCTATAATTACCTTAGTGACAATATAACGTATATATTTTACAAATTATCTTAGCGACAATGTAACGTATAAGTTTAATTGAGTATATTTATGTATGCTTATGAAATTCGTCAAAAAATGTTCACACAGGGATGATTCCGATAAGACAAAATTTCAAGATATTTAAAAAGAAATCGGTCATTGAAAGTTTGTGCTATCGACTTGTCAAGTTTACATCTAGCCGAATCCTACGTAAGAGACCGTATCACTTTATTCAATTAAAATTTAGTTACATATTAAAAACAACAAACCGAGCCCGAGTATATGCCAAAGCGAAAGCTCTTCTATTTAATTTATTCATCTATTTATTTATCTATTAATCCTTTATTTATTTCTCCTTTCAGAAAATAAACACTTATAACTGCACAACAAAATGCGAGTTTGTGAAATTATGACACTCTTCTTCATTAACAGGACAGCAGAGCACTGAGTCCGATGCGGATAGTGGCGTTGAAAGTCCGACGCCTTGTAAGAAGCCAGTTCCCTACTATAGTCTACGATCTAGGCGAAGGAAGAAGCCCTATGTGAAAAAGGTAACGGAGGGCTGAATTTCTTCAGGAAATTGTAAAAAGTTTAGAGACCTTGACACTTCATATAATAAAATATATTTCCATGTTTTTCTTGTTCCAATTATCCGTAAATTACTACAGATATAATGGTTTTACACGATAGTTTAAGACTGTAATCAGAATTTTTCAGATATAACAAACTTGAAACTAGCGTTGTGTTATCTTATATCATATGATAAACAGAATGTCGCAAAGTTGCCATGTACTTCATTTTTGCAACCGCTAACTTCCAACATTTTAGGAAATCGACACTTCCGATTCTTCCGATGCAGCATTGGACAGTCCAAACGTGCAGCCTGTTGTAAAAGATGTTAGTCTGCCTGTGCCAAGCAAAGACAGCGATGACGTCATCGAAAACCGTGTTAAGACGGAATATACAGGTATGTTATTAAGAAGAGGAGCAGTTCATTCTGGTTGGAATGTTAATTGAATACAATTCGTCATTCGTTAATAAGAATACTCTGTTTATGCATCATTACTCATTTATCATTACAGAACTTCTGGGGACGACGTCGGGGACCTTTCCTCACCTCGGCTGTGGATTCGTAATGATTCGCTTCGGAGAGAACAGTTCATTGTCAACGGAATCTAAAGGTAATACTGCTTCTAATGTTTATTGTCACAGGACCGGATACGTGATAATAAAACGATCCAACCAGTAACCAATAGACCATGTGTCGTGTCTCTGTGTTTCATCTAGGCAGCCGTGTTAGTTTCTATATTACTGTGAAAAATTAATTCAATATTTCATAATATATTTCTCCATGATGTGTTTTTACCATCTTATTGCTGTGTGTGGAATACCTGGTTTCAGGAACGTATTCAAATTAAGGAAACTTATCTATATGCTAACGAGAATTTTCAAAATGGCCGCCATCCATTTATACCTTCTTTGTGTGACAATGTCTTTTATATGTGTTTCAGATAAAAATCAAGAAAAAGAAAGTGACGATGTAAGTTTGGTTGATGATAAACTATTATTATTTTTCCCATTAGACACTTTTGACATTTGATAGAAACATTTATTGTGTCAAGGGTGTCAAATAAAAATATACGTTTTATAATCAAGGAAACATATGTACTCTACTAAAGTAGTTTGTTTTTTGACTTAGTAATAAACTGGTTAAACGATGCTAAACTTAAATAAATCGTTTGCTTTATAATCTTGTAAACGCACATGAGATCGAAATAATTAACATATTGCATGAAGTAGAGAATTAATATGTTTATCAACATTTTAAACACTTTTAACAAGTCGTATATGATGAATCGTCCGATTTTTCCATTGCAGGATGAGAGCAATGAAGATTCTGACTCAGACGAGGAGACAAATGACACTTTCATCTTCCATTCCCCAAATTATTCCAGTGCTCCACAGACCCCGTCAACATCCCAACAAATATCCGTCCCGGACTATTCCAACTTGATTAGGACTCCCGACTGCCATACGTCAGACGTCAACATCATGTCTAGTACATTTGACCAGCAAGGGAATCTGGTCATAGCAGCTCAGGTGGAAATCCAAGTAGTGTCTTCAGATCAGGCCACACAACTTCCGGTTCCGGTTATAGGTTCGTACTTTTGTTCACTTGTCTTGATTGTACAATAAATCCTGTTTAAGGGACGACCTCGATTGCAGACCATTTGTGTTAGGATACAACTGTCATTTTTTGCAGTTATTTCCCCATGTTATCTGAACCAGTGTTAAGTGACTACCTATAACAAGCGACCACTTTCTGGTCTTTTTGGTGGTGCTTTCCCCATACATTGTCGACCGCCTCATTACCAGGGGGCTGTAACCTAAGGGTGGAGTGTCAGAAGGAAAACCTGCGAATTTTATTGGAAACAAAGAAAATTAATCATTCATATTGCTCTTTTTATCAAGCGAAAACAAAAATATTTGTGTTTCTTGTCTGCGAATACTTCATAACTTTTTTTCCGATTACAATCATCTCTCTAAGGCCATTTTCAACAATCACATGTATACACAAATAAAACAAAAAAGTAACTACCTACACATATCCTCTACATACCAACGTCTATCTCCAGACATGAAACAGATGACTATGATCTAACTCTGATAAATGGTCTTGCTATACACATAGAAAGGTTACCGACCCTGCTCAATTGTAGTAGGACATAGATGAGGTCGTGTTGTATTGAGGACACTAATTAGCTTCAAACAGATGATACATGCATGTATCTACTCTGGGTTGGGCTAGTTTTGGAAATAGTTTCTGATCACTTTAGCTTACTGACTAGTTTCAAATTACAGGTACTTATCTCAGTCTGCCAATACGCATATATAATTCACTATCATGGGTGTAGTGACAAATGAGGCTAGCGTTTGTGGCATCAGTCACTTTTTTTTTTTATTACATTCCCTATTTCCCTTTTGTTTTAAATTCCATATTCCCTCTTTTAAGACAAATATTCAGCGACAGATACAGTAGGAGATCCTTATGATGTACCTGTCCTGAAGTAAGTTACACAGGTGAGAAAATAACAGATAATGTAATTTGGGCGGTAATCTTAGGACGTACCGGCACATAACTTTTCAGTACACAGGTGCGCAAATAAAATAAAATGTGATTTTGACGGATGCTCTTCTTTCCTTACAGAAAGTAATCTTAATGATGAACCAGTACTTACCATTTTAGTACACAGGTGAGATAATGATATTACATGTAATTTGGGCGGATGATATTTTTCCGCTTATTATTATTTTTTTTTAATTTCAGATTTGATGCATCAACCATCGGAATGAACATCCCAGCCATGAACATCAAAACGAAGAGTTACTTGGATATGTAAAAGCATTGCCCCTATATAACATGCTGGTGGACCTGCCTGTGTAAGCCTCCTGATGTCGGGGAAGCAATTAAATATATACACTAGCAGATTCTAGTGCTTCATTTGGTAGCAATAATCAATCTGATACGGCTTTATGTTAACTAAAAACCATATAGTGCTGAAAACAGTGGGCAAGAGAAGTGTTGATGGGAAGTAACAAGAGTCCTGTTCCGGTGATGACAGTCTCTCTTGCCTTTTACTGAAAACTCCTGTCCACCCCATGTCTTCAATACCCTAACACAGAATTCTATAAGCTTATGATACTAATTTTGACAAAATTATACCTTTATATATTTATATATGAAAAGTGGAGGAATTCGGCCTTCCTCATGGCAATACATCTGTGAACAGTGCACGAATATTGATTTCATCAAATCAAAGGACACCTATCGCGAACGAGAAAATATAGCAATACTAGTATGTTGCGTTTGTAATTAAATGCGTTCCTATTTTTCTCTTTCGTAATAAGTGTCTCTGATCATATGTATATGAAAAATAGACTAATTTTGACTTCGGTTTGCATGTATATATACGTGGAGAATAAACTCCATGGCTGCAAATGTGACCAGGTATGGGTCATTATAGCTGCGTGTTTGTTTTATATATTGCGTCGTCAGACCCGGCCTGGAATAAAAATTAGTACTAGGGTCATTACAGAGTTATGGTATCAACATACAAATTTATCCACCCTAACATCAATTTACCGTGTCATTTCCAGCTAATTTTCCCATCATGCCTGTAGGACGTCAATTTTGCTGCCTACAATATTAATGTGGACGGTGCAATTTATATATACTAGTACAGTTACAAGAAGCCTATCCATTTCATAGAAAGGGGGCCAAAATAATGGGGTTACCTGCTCTGCTCCAAAGTGAGTAAAAATCACCACATTTAGAACAAACTATTGCATAAATTACATTTTGTTAACATGTTGATTTCGTAAAGAATTAGTTATGTAGATATCTGAAAATGAGTCCCTGGATTTGATAACATATTTAGCAGAATGCAAGTATTTCACATACAATTGTAGTTTGAACTTGTAATGAAGTATAACATAATCCAGTGAATGCTTTCAAAACGAAAATCAACGACTGAACAATGTGTTAAGCTATCCACGCGATAATGTGAGATTGATTGCCAAATTGTCAGTTAAGCCAACTAACATATTGTAAGTATTGATTTCGTGCACACAATTTTCAAGGAAACAGTTGATGAAATCATGACATCACTGTTGTAATTCAAGTTTTCAAGTTTTTATTCGAACTTTAGGCCATTGGCCCATCAGTATACAAAACGTATAATACACCATTTCAATCATTATAATTCAGCACAGACTAGTGTTGGATTTCACTTCATGTCATTTTTTTCATAGATCTATGGCTTAAATTTAAATTCTGTATTTTCTGTTATCACTTCATGTTATTATTTCATAGATCTGTGGCTTAAATTTAAATTCTTTATTTTCTGTTATAGTTAATGACACCTCAATTTTCTGTTCACCATTGCGGGGAAGTATACATGTGTGGCGGTCATGGGATGATTGATAACCCTCCGATCCATACCCCGTTCCTTCATACAAAATACGTTTTAGCGGGCATTCTTGTTTTTTGTTTTTTTGGTGTTAACTTCGATAGGAGCTACAAAAATGACACCAGTTTCGGGATAATTCCTTAGCTTAAAATGAATCCAATTTACCTACAAGTCGAAAAGTTTCCATTGGACGCAAAAGTTTCCTTAATCCTTTAACCCCCTACGTAACTTTAATAAGACTCTAAAGCATTGATCTGGATGTGCCCATTATGGTCTACAGTGGTGAAAGGGTTTAACCCTATAGTGATTTCCTGAGGAAAATCTTCAGGAATTGTCTGTGCTGGGTTCGGGCAAGTTCGTTTTTCTACTAGATCCGTTATTTTTGGCAAAAACGGGGGAAATACTGTATGGTGTTTTTACATCCAATAAATGGGTGAAAATTGTCCAGAATATACAAACTGGAATCTATGCTAAGTGGATTTTCTTAAAAAATCAGAGGCCGATTTATTTTCAGCAACTGAAATCTGGTATGCAATACTAAGAAACTTTTGACCGATCATTTTGCAATTTGTTTGAGGGTTAATTTTGTTTCTTTATCATGTGAATATTTATTTTATAAACATTCAAAGATTATGTTAATAAAGAATTTTACAGTGTAAATAAAATCTTATTACTTTCTCCTTGTTTTTCTTATGTTTTACACTTACCGGAATTATGTCAATATTCGTTTATATCCAGGTTATTACAAAAAAAAAATCTAATTAAAATGAGATCTTCGCATCACTCCCGTTTACTGATACAGGACCGATGCGAAGATCTAATGTTAATTAGTTTGTTATAACAAGAGGGCCTGCATCGCTCACCTGGTCTAAATCTGACACTTGTAAACTTAAGTGATCTAAAATAAAGCTACAGGCAAAATATCAGTATTTGTGACTATAAGTCATTCAAAAGAACATGTTAAAATATTGAAAAACCTTTTCACCCTTGTGACCTTAAAAGTCCAATAAGGTCATCACGTTTAACAAATTTTATAGCCCTTCATCTCAGGATGCAACTTGCAAAATATCACCACCCTATCATTTTGCTTATTAAGATAAGGACATTTAAATGTTTACACATATTTGACCTTTAAAGTGGGTCAAGGTTATTCAAATTAAAAAGCTTGATAGCCCTTCATCCAAGTATGCTACTTGCTAAATATCAACATCCTGCACCATTTGGTTATTCAGAAGAAGTTGTTTAAAAGTTTGACATATTTGACCCCTGTGACCTTAAATACAAGTCAAGGTCATCCATTTAAACAAACTTTGAAGCCCTTCATCCTAGTCTGCTACTGACAAATTATCAACATCCTTGGCATTTTGGTTATTCAGAAGAAGTTGTTTAAAGTTTTTTTTAGACATTTGACCCCTGTGACCTTGAATATGAGGCGGGGTCATTTTAACAAACTTGGTAGCCCTTCATCCCAGCATGCTACTGACCAAATATCATCACCCTGGGCATTTCGGTTATTCTCAAAAAAGTCGTTCAAGGTTTTTAACATATTTGACCCGTGACCTTGAATATCGGTGAAGGGTCATTTATTTGAGCAAACTTGGTAGCCCTTCATCCCAGTTTGCTTCTGGCCAAATATCATCACCATAGGCCTTGCAGTTATTAAGAAGTTGTTTACAGTAAAATTTTGACGCGGGACGGACGCTGCACCATGGCATAAGCTCACTTGCGCAAGGTGAGCTAAAAATTACTTATTACGTAGAAAGTCTATATTTGACCATCGAAGTTCAACACTATTTATGACCTGTGAAGGGCGACGGGGTTCATACTTCACACCGAGATAAAACACAATATTCTCATCGGTTGTTTTCTTTAGGCCCTTTTGTGCTATGGTATCGAGACGTCATTTGTCCGTCATTGATGTTAGGTTCAAGCGAGTAAAATACGGGGTAATGGTGAGCAGTGTTTATCAGAAAATATCAAATGCATTTAAAGGGGCATATCTAGCCCTTGTTCAAAGTGGTTCATTAAAGAGCAGGTCCAGGACAGGGGTTCAACAAGCAGTGTTTTTCTGTTTGAAAATTTGGTTGATGCACCTGTGTACCCGAGTATAGGCAGCTACGCACCCGATACATTGAATGATCATTTGAACAAGGCTGATGAATGACACGTTTTAGCCAACAAAACTTCCAGCATTACTTCTGAATATTGATCTTGTCACATTTAGAAATTGTATAAAGATTTACAGTTTTCATGTTAAGATCAAGGGATTAAATACCCCAAGTGTGGCTGGATACCTTGGTACATCCGTAAGGTTGTCTTTTCATGCCTATTAATTGTATTATGGTTATAGGGTGGAGATTTCAACTGTTCCCATGAGGCAAGGCCAGAAACCGGGTGAAATATGGAAGCACAAGTGTATTCGTCTAGTTATGTATTGGGATTGTATACCGATATATGGTTTTGGGGTTGGGATAGGGGTCATCCCTACATATGTATAATTTTGAATCCCCTACACCCGAGAATGCTTCCAGCCAGATATGGTTGATATTCATCTCTCGGTTCCAGATCAAGAAGTCACTGAAAGCATAAAGGCCCAATTATCCCTTTTGGCCCTGCACCCCTGTTTGTACAATTTTGAATCTCCATCACCTGAGAATGCTTTCAAAAAATGTGGTTGATATTATATAAATCAATCTCTCAGTTCCAGAGGAGAAGTCACTTAATGCAATATGACCAAATTCCCCGTTTTTGGCCCCATCCCTCAGCCTTCTTGGGTATCAGACCTTCCATTTGTATATTTTTGTATCCCAACCACCTAAATATACTTCGAGTCAAACTATGTTGATTTCTAATTAGCAGCTGTGAAGAAGAATTTATTTTAAGAAATTATTGACAGACAGACGACAGTACCGCATAAGTTCACTAACAAAACTAGCAGCCCATCATGAAACATTACGAAACAACATTATCTTGACAACAATATCTTTAATAAAGCAAAGATAAATATGACAACAGAAATTGCAAGGCAGATTCAAAATACCTTTCATTTAAAATAATTTTAATGTGTTTAAATTTCAAAGTTAATAATCTTCATGGTTAAATTAATTCTTAATAATCATTGGTCATTAATCAAATTTCATTTTCTTGTTTTGTGGCGCACCATCAACGTCTATCCTTCTTTTGTTGAATCCCCCTCGGAATCCTCCTCCACCACCGCCCCTCCCCCCTGGGCTTCCTCTGCCTTGATCTCGCCCCCTGCCCCCAAATCCTCGGCCCCCAAAACCTCTACCTCGTCCACCTCCTCTACCCCCTCCTCGTCCAAAACTAGTGCTGTATGTTGGTTCGTCCATTTCTGGAAGTTCTGTGGCTTTTGTGAGAGAATCGCGGTCTGTGTCCACCCATGTGGAGGCAATATAATCGTCACAATCTTGGGGCATGTCAAACACAACAGACTGAAACACAAAAATCCAGACAACATTCACATTAGTATCACGGAGTACACTCAATGATCAGAGTTTAGCAGCCATCACATTTCATAGGTGAATACGTTAGTGTCTTAGTACTACGCCCCCACACATCAAATTCATCTTCTCCACTTCATCAACGACGCTTAGTGTTTTAAATCATTTAGCTTTATTTCCATCAGAGAACGGAAAATGTTCTAGTCCACTGAACTTATGGCAATGTCTGGGTATTTTGCCTGTCTTTTGCAATTAATAACAATAATTGGTTGATGTGATATATTGGAAAATTACTGCATGGGTGATGAAAACTTTTGAATATGATCTAGTCTCCATCTCATGAAATTTATGAACTTTTTCCCTACATAATTGTCATTCAAATGGAAAGTCTCCGGAACAAAATACATAATATTTCAACGAGAAACTCTCAATAATTCTTGTTTTCAATTTTTCATCCACATCTTTTATTACTAGAACTGATTTTTTTTACTCATACTGTGGTGTCTTAATGATTAATTAATCGTTCTAATCTTATCTAGAATAACTAGTCTTAACAAATTACAAATAAATACATTATCATAAATGATGACAGGAAATGGAGTGTAAATCGTGTCTGATATGATAGCATGTGTCAAGGCTTAAGGACTGTGCAGTCCTTATTGACTTACCGTGTGATCCTTGCAGAACCTCATGCCCTTGATTTTTTCTTTTGTTTCCTCCTGTAGTTGACGTTCCAGAGCTCTCCATGCATAGGTCATGCCACGCATTTCCATGTTGCTCTTGTATATATATGTTGTGTAGCCCTGAAATGAACAAGAGTGGTCAATACAGATGCAAGCTAAACAGAGGTCAGAGTGACAAGTTCACACTACACAAAGAAGTGACAAGTTCACACTACACAACAGGAGTGACAAGTTCACACTAGACTATGTAACAGAAGTGAGAAATTCACACTATAGAGAAATAAAGGAATCTCAACACCACAAGGATGTTTTGTGTGGTTTACTGTTTACATGTGTCTGCCTGCTATGTGGCCATCATCAGTCATAGCAGGCCGAAACATGTACAGTAAATCACACAAAAACTACTTTCCATTATGTTTTATTAGTAAGGTGCTCTATAGAATCCACTCACGGATCCACCCCAGGCCGCTACCGCTAAGTTCGAATTCAACATCAGGAGTATTGGATTACTATTGATCAAGTTCACGTTATGTAACAGAAGTAATAAGATCCTGATACACAACAAACAACTATGGACTGTTGGGAAGCTACACAAAGTACATTTGAAATTTTAGAAAGAACTGTCCAGTACCTCTCAAGAAAAAATGATAAGAATAGTTTAAGCAAGACAAACGAGAGCCGACATCTGTTGATGATAGGCTAAAATAATTGTGGTTAAAATTAATCATTTTACATGTACAGAATAATAAAGTCTGATACAATGGGGCCCTGTGTTTATAGCTTATAGAGTCCTCATACTTATTAATAATAAAATATGCAAAACCAATACATGTGCATGATATTTTTTAATGGATTCCAGTCTCGCATGAACAGTAGCATCAAATAGCATATCCGTCAAGTATTGACTCGAAATGCTGCTTTCAGAAAATCACCAACCAAATCACCTCTGACCCCTTTTACTGGGAATTTTCAGCTCACTGCTGTTATCAGTCCTATGAATAGTAACACATTACAGGCCCCGACCATGTACATCATAGATAAGCCAGAAAAGTCCAACCCTGGCTGTGTTTATGCACCTATGCGTGCAGTGCAGCACAGCCTACAAGTCAATGATCTAGCAGTCTATTATACACTCAAGGTCACTGCTACCCCGGACAAGCTGCACCAGTGAAGTGTTTTCCTTCCTCTAGTGGCACATCAAGGGGAGATACTGTGCAACATGTCTATCAAACATATCAAACTAGATACATTATTTCATAATTTTTACCTAATTTGTTTTACCTGTTATTTTTTTCTGTAGTTGACAAATCAATATGTACACATGTCATAATCGTTGATAGATGTTTGCATCTATGTTAAATACAATACTAATGACCAGATGACATGCACACAATCCATTTTGCAGGAAAAGAAACTGTGCAGCACATGTGGTTTCATTACCGCAAAAACTTGAGGAATGATATCTAAACCAACCAATCACATTAAAATTTAAATCTAATTTACAAGTGCTCCATTGTTATCAGTGAGAAGTCTTATTTACTTTCATGTACAACTGAACACGCTTCTTATTTATGTTGTAGAAAATAACTTTATGATTTCAGGGTTAAAGTACCTCTACTATTTTTGATTGGTAGGCCACAGGACTACTTGAATAGATTATTTTATGTCATGTTATCAGTCCAAGATTTCCTTATTATCTAGAGCACGAAACATACAAAAGTAACTGACTGTAAGGTACATCAAATAATTACTACAATCGAGATTTATGGAGATTTTGTAGGACAGTTTGACAATTATCATGCAATTGATGTGTATTTTAAGCAGTTAACTCCAAAAGGAATTTTTATTTTTTTATTTTATGATATCAAATGATATTGTGATGACATTTTATTACAAATCTGAAGGACAAGTTTTGTTATTTAATTCACTAGTCCTTGCTGAAATTAACTAATCTCAGACTAGCGGACTAGTGTTAGTGTTAAACCATGGATTTAAAAAAAATGCACACCTACTTAATTTTTATCTTCATATATAACAAGTGTTCAAAAAGAGAAAACACAGGTCAATGGGATTCCTGCATTGTAATGATACACTAATACTTCAATGGTAAATCAAACAGAAACAAGACAATGTACAAGCTTAAGAAGGCACCATATGTTAGGGGAGGGGCAAAATGGAACCTCTTGATCACATGGGGGGGGGGTATCAAAATTACCACATAACATAGCTGAAAAATGATAAATGCCTGCAACACCACTAATATACAGATTCCATCCAGCTGTGAACTTGGCCTGGACGTTTATATGCACTGTGTCTTCCAGCTGCCCACCTCAAGTTTAGTAAAATCCTCCCCCCAACCCATCCCATGCATCCCCTCCACAACTGTTTTGGTAACTGACCACACTGACACAACTTTGGTAAAAAAAGATAATAAAACAGCAATTGGAAAATACAAGTTGTTACAAAGAAACACTGGAGTTGCTTCAATGGTGTTCTCATACAACAAAAGTAGGCAAGCTATTGTCTTAAATTATTTTTTAAATAGAACTTGTGAAATGCTTAATATTCTAATAAGATATTACAGATTTATAGATTCATATATGACCTATTGTGTATAAGTAAACTAAAGTAATCTAACAAAGAAGGTCTAGGTTGCAGTCTTTTTATAAACCAACTGGTGATTCCAAGTAAAATCTATATTTAGCTGAAGCATATATGATGGGGAATTCCAAGTACAGCTGCCCACTGCAAGATATTTTTGAAAAACTCTACTCCCAAGGATTGGTCAGTTTTCCAAAGGTCAAGCGGTTAGCCATCTCTTAAAGCAAACATACCAGCTGGATGGGTCAGTTTTCCAAAGGTCAAGCCACCTCTCAAAGCAAACATACCAGCTGGGTTAAACCAACAAAAAGAATTTGGCCTACCCCTGCCCTACCAACAAATTAAATAGACCAATCTGGATAGGCAGTTTGCTCCAGACACAATGACGTCTAACAAAGGAAGCAGACTATCAAAGCATTATTTCCGTTTATTCTGCCCAAGCACACTCTATTTAAATATATATATATACATATATACATTATGTACTCTATACATTGAACTTAATGACGTCGCACATTGGAGGTAATGTTTCAATCAGTCAGCAGATCATGTAAAACACAATATGGCGAGTATTTAACTCTCGCCAGCCATTTCCTGTAGACACTGCATTCATAGCCAAACAAAGTCATGCATTTATACCTGTGTGTGTCTGTTAATTATATAGGGACAGGTACAGTATGACAATATAAGGTATGACCACAGGTAGTTAGGTAATATCTTTTATGTTTTACTGATGATATCAGTAGGTACAATAAAGCCAAGCTACACACGTATCAGGTACTATCTGAATGGTTTTGGCACATATGTGTTATTGACTTATTTATAACCTGTTATCTGAGAATCACAGATGCATTAGACTTCATACTGGGCTGTCAATATTTGAGCCAATTTTAACTACGTCCCAAATTCATTTAAAATGATACGCAGGCATTATTTACCCTCAATACATGTATATCCAAAACATTTATCAATAGAAGATGCTAGATTTATTTTTATTTTTTATTATGTAGTATATAATGCATAGTTCATTGTACATCAACAAAAAATATTTTAAAAATATAATCACAAATTTTATTTTCCAATGAACTCTTAATTGACCTTTGGCCAGGTTAGGTCATCCACTGGACACTGAAGCAAATACAGATAATATAAGCTCACAGAACGCCCACACACAAGGCAGTCCCTATTGATGTACTGTCCCCGAGTCTAACCATACAGCACCACGTCACCTACAAGTGATCTAGCTCTGACTCACCCATGATTTTCTGAAAACCCAGGGAGTGAGTAATGTGTAGATTATTGTAAGAACGTCTGACACAGATATAATATACACACACCTACATACACCTGTATAGTATCAGTCTTGGCAATGACATGTAATAATAATAAATGTACACAATACTTGACCCCAACCTGCACCCACACGTCTTTATTTGTACTAAACATCCTGACACCCAGTGTCTTTTTTACTTCCATTTCACAACCACCTGTTCCTTTGCAATTACAAGGGAAGAATTAATTGCTCTTAAAAAATGACATATTTCTTTATTCATTTTGTTTCTATCTAAAATTTGTAACAAATTCTTTACAAAATGTAAGATGAAAATCATTGACAAGGTTAGAACTTTTGAAATCACAATTTTAATAAAGTTTAACAAGGTACATGTCCACTTCTCCATTCTGTGACAGAGGGGTTACTGAACTTGGGGATATAGAACTTGACAGGAACAGGGAGGCAGTAAAGGCAATATTTATGTGTGTTGACATGGCAATTTGCGAGACAACAGAAACAAGAGGCCCAGAGGGCCTGTATCGCTCACTTGGATATCTAAGTAATCATGGCAAAATATTCTCCAAATGAGATCCAAGGGAATATGCCAGACCCCAAGGCCAATCCTTGTAGCATATCTGTATTACATTTTTCATGCCCAGCAATTTTATGTATGGTTATGGGGTGGGAATCTCAACTGTTTCCAAGCTGTGACTCGGAGACTAGGTCCATAGGTTGTGGCCAGACCCCAGGATCAATTCTAATATCATGACTGCATTTGTCTCTTTTTGCCCAGCATTTGTATTTATAGTTTTGGGGTGGGGATCTCAACCGTTTCAAAGTTATGACCAAGGGGTTAAGTCTGCAAAGAAGGGGCAGACCCTGGGATCCATTCTTATATCATGACTGCAATAGTCTCTTTATGCCCAACAATTGTATATATAGTTTTGGGGAGGGAATCTCAAACGTTTCAAAGTTATACGGTGGGGATCTCAACCATTTCCAAGTAATAAACTTTTTTTGGCCCCACCCCTTAGCCTTGGGGGTCAGCAACAAAATGTGTACAATCCCTACCTCCCATGAATGCTTCCGACCAAATATGGTCGATATCCATGGCACAGTTCTACAGAAGAAGTTGTTTATAGCAATATAGCCAAATTACCCCCTTTTGGTCCCGCCCCTCAGCCCCCTGGGGGGGGTCCAATTTTGAATCCCCACCACCTAGGGATACTTCCAGTGAAATATGGTTGATATCCATCTCTTAATTTCAGAGAAGTCGCTTAAAGCAATATAGCCAAATTGTCCCCTTTTGGCCCCACCCCTCAGCTGCCTGGGGGGCCAGCCCTACCATTTGTACAATTTTGAATTCCCACCACCTAGGGATGCTTCCAGTCAAATATGTTTTATATCCATCTCTTAGTTCCAGAGAAGTCGCTTAAAGCAATATAGCCAAATTGCCCCTTTTTGGCCCCGCCTCTGAGCCCCCTGGGGAGTCACCCAAACCATTTGTACAATTTTGAATCCCCACCACCTAGGGATGCTTCCAGTCAAATTTAGTCAAATTCCAATCAGTGGTTAAGAAGAAGAAATCGTTCAAAAGAAATTGTTGACATACAGACGATGGACGCCACGGTATCGCATAAGCTCACCTTGGTCTTTCGGACCAGGTGAGCTAAAAGTGGAACGTTTCCTAGTTGACATTTGTGACATGAAAGACTAATTGGATGTGTCACAGGTGATGTATTTGTCATACAACAGTGTCACGCAGACGTGTATCTCACAACACTATACGAAAAGCAAATTCCGATTCTTAAAGATGGTAAAGAGTTTTTTCACTCCTACTCCTAGCAGATACAAGAGATCCCAGAGGGATCTTGGCGCCCACCTTTGTACCATCTTCATGAGCTCTTTGTCAGTTCGATCCTTTCTCTTCTTTCCTCTAATCTGTTTGATCGAGTCATGTTAACAGTAAATGCACCTTGAGGTAACTTTTGATCTAAACTTAATACTGATGTGTATGAAAGCCAACCTTCAAAGTGAGTTTGTCATTTCACATATTTACTAGTACAGTACTTAATGTGAAAGAAATAGAATCGATCATTGCAATATGAGAAAGATCTGTTTAGTTCTTCTTTTAATCCATTTTGTTTTTATGATCAGTCTCAAAATATAACATACACAA
>NW_018407749.1:202505-219402 GCF_002113885.1 Mizuhopecten yessoensis | reverse complement strand
TATCAAAATCCAAGATGGCTGCCTGTCGGCCATGTTGTTTATCCGATCAGTCTCAAAAGTTGCCCTGCACAGCTTAGGACCAAGGGGAACCTGCATATAAAATTTGAGAAAGATCCCTCTGGTACTTCTTGAGAAATACCGATAACAAGAATTGTTTACGGACGGACGACGGACGCAGGGTGATTTGAATAGCCCGGGCCACCATCAGATGATGGTGGGCTAAAAAGCCCTGATCAGGCACACACACGAGTCAACTAAGCAAATGACGGGATCGTCTCTGTGTCCACAAGACTTTGTAGCTTCCTTGAATTCATCGCTTATTTTAGTCAGTCCTTTGGAATCAATTTTTCTGATGTAAATTTTTTTAGTTGAGTATTATGCTACATGGTGTAGAACCGGATGTCACCCGCGAATCAAAGCAGTTGTCAATTTGACGCTTGAAATTCCGATGACCATATCAAACGCTATCATGACCTAGTTTCGAGTATTCGGATTTGACTTCTCTCCCCTTGCTCAGAAACGGAAAATTTCCGATTGCTGAAGTTATTATCGTTCTGGAGAACGACTTATGTATTTTAACATACACTTTAGACATGTTTTGATAAAATCACAAATATTGATCTGTTAAACTTCAGAGATACACGTAAACATTATGTAATGTGCATCATAAACAGTGATTGTGATAGCCCCATTCTAGTACATTGTATCAAAATAAGTGACACAAAGGGCCCAACGGGCATTATTGCTCATCTGGATATTTAAGTTATCATGGTAAATTACTCATTAAAAGAAACAAGGAAATTAGGTTCCCAGGAGAAGGACCAGATCCTTTAGAAAATCACGGTAGCATGTGTATCCTAATCTTCCATGTTCAGCAACCATATATATATATATAGTTATTATAAGGTGGGATCTCCACTTTTTCAATGCGAAGACCAAGAGACTAATTTCTTTTTTATGTGTAGCAATTGTATACATATGGTTATTGGTTGGGAATCTCCACTTTTTTTCCGGGTGGAACAGCAGGTTTTACAACAAGCTGGCCCGCAAGTTGATATTTTGTTATTTTATAAAAAAAAATCAGCTGATTTGAAAAGCTCTTATTTAAGCCCAGAATGTACCACGTGCACAGAGCTTCTAGATTTTATAATTTTTGGAGGGGGTCAGAAGAGTATTGAGTACCTTTGGCGCTCGCTCGGGCCTGCACTCCTCGTTATCTGGAGCAGTGCACTTCAAACAGGACCAGTGAATTTTACTTCAACTGGCCCTTTGGACCAGCGACTGTTTTTTTTAATTCCACCCCTGTGTATCCACTCCCCAAAAGACTAAAATGTAAATATTTACTTTTTGAGCAAACTTTTTTTCACTCACAGACAAAATTTGATTTAGTGCTCACAGCGTATGTGCTATGCGCGTTTGCTAAATGCTTCTGTAAATGTTGAAGTATTGTAGGTCAGTATTTGACTGTTTGTTATAAGATGAAGTGTTTTATTGGTACATATCTTAACTGTACTCTACTCCTGAATTTTCTCACAATTACATGTTTCCATTAGAGGTACACAAACACACTCAAAATGAAGTACAGCTGTAGTTCATTTTGAGTGTGTTGATGTAAAATGCAATGGGTGAAAGACACCTGGAATCTATTAGACATATTTTTCAGCATGTTTTTTAAACAAGATTACCACACAGGTATATTAGATGTCTGCCTTTGCTTTTTTTGTCAAAACAAAGCAATAGTCTCACTGTAAAAGTTACCATAGTATAATTGTCATCAATTCACATCTGCACTCTGTAGCAGATGACTAATACTCATAGTGAGGCTTACCAAGTTTCTGTTACATGATAAATAATCAGGGACTATTTTCTGGAAAAAAGATATCAATCACATGATGCTCTGAAGCACAAAACAGGGCACAACAGTGTTTAAACTAAGGAAAACAGGGCATAACAATGTTTAAACTAAGGAAAACAGGGCACAACAGTGTTTAAACTAAGGAAAACAGGGCACAACAGTGTTTAAACTAAGGAAAACAGGGCACAACAATGTTTAAACCCTTGCATAACAATATGGACCAAAGCCACCCTTACATAACAATATGGACCAAAGCCACCCTTACATTACAATATGGACCAATTGCCACCCTTACATAACAATATGGACCAATTGCCACCCTTGCAATACAATATGGACAAATTGCCAGATATGAAGTTGGGGTACAAAGAGAACACAATAACATAATCACAAACAATCAAGAACTCTGTTCACAAAATTAGATGACCATCAGTGTCCAATCGGTTGGTATTTTGAAAACAAATGCCTACAAAAAACGTTTATGCAAATAACATGTCACTTGCCACTTCTAATTTTACACTGACATGTGTCCCACAAAAATTCAGGATAAAAACAAGATAATTACAACATACTGTTGTGTGAATATTGTAGTACTTTAACAAAGCATGGATTTCGTGTGAAAGAATGGCTTACCTCTTTATTTAAGAGGAGGGAGCGAGGTACAATGCTTTTACTACCAGACATCACGGCTAGGGCTGCTGATAAAGCTTCCACAGCACCTCGTTCAGCGATCAGATTTTCAGCTGACTCTCGGAAATATTGCAGAGTTTCGTCTGTCACCATAGCTAGGGACCTAGATAAGCAAAAAAATCCATTGTTAAATCTCACTGATAAAGTGCAAACACTATTTCATATTTTCTGATATGGTGATTGGAAAATGAGAAACATCTATCTTCCTTTCCTGATTTGAGAAAAGTAAAACTCCTCGAGAAAAAATAAATAAAACAAAAATAAAATTTGCAGCTTATAAGTACATGTATATATTTATTTCAATGCATTTCCTTGTTTCCTTTGCTATCTCTGCTTCTTTTAGAATATCATTTGTAGTTATTTCTATGCAGTTACTTTTCTTGGCTTTTCTCTGTTCCTTTCAGCAACACCTTATGTATGATCTAAGAGAGATAACCTACAAGTTGAAGTTTGATTGGTCTAAGGGAGATAACTAACATGTATGCTGGACATGCATAACAATGGTCAAAGGCAGATATTAATATATTGAACTGCCTCCACCGGATTGTATAGCTGGTTTTAAAATTGTGTATCGAAGTTATATCTACAAAATAAAGCCAAAATTCATCTTTTTTTTTTAAATGTATAGAAAATGTGAAAAGTTGATAGACAGCAGACTGATCGTGAAGCCTGTACGACATCAAGTTTGATGCCATGTTGAACTAGAACTGTTTATATTATTTTGACCCTTTCATCCCTATGTAATTTTAGTAGACTCTACCATGCACTGATCTGGATGAGTCCATTATGGTCTATAGTGGTGGAAGGGTTAACCCTTTGCTGCCTATCATCACCAGTACCCATTTCCCTACCCACCACATCCCTTTGATTAAAAATAAATATCATTTCTCACTTTGCTGCGTCACCTGCGGAAGCTTTGATAACATCTGCTGTTGTTGGACCTCCAACCTTCTTAAACTTGATCCTCTGAAAATTTTAGAATAGAGATGTATAAGGAATAGCTAATTCTTTACAAACAGGTGGCATTTCAAATGGTAGATGCATATCTGATATTATAATATTCCATAAAAAATCTCCTGACCATTGGCTTCATGTCATGTCTTTATCAACTACATAAACTTGCGTTAGGGGTTAGATATTTTCTGTATTGGAGCGATTTTAATATTGTGTCTTGACTATTTAGTCTAGTCTATATAGCCATGCACTGTTATTACAAGATCAAATTCAGCTCAAATTTTAGTTTCTTCAAAATGTTTTCACTAAAATGAACACATACCGCTTTGGTTTCTACCCAGGCTAAATCGTGTTCCTCCTGAGGTTTGTAAAAGCAAACACAGACTCCCGAGCGCCCAGCACGTCCTGTCCTGCCCGATCTGTGGATGTAGGAGTCAACGTCCTTTGGGGGATTACACTGAATTACAAGGTCCACCTCGGGCACGTCCAGGCCGCGAGCGGCCACATCTGTTGTAATGAGTACTTTATATTTGCTTTCCTTGAACATCTAGAGATGCAAACGAAAAAATCATGGTTACAATATCGGATAGAATATAATAAAAGTATTAAACAATGGTTTCAATTTCAAAATCAGTTTTATCTGATGAACAGTTATAACATATTCATATTAGAATGATGACTTACCTTTGTTATCTATAAAAGAAATATTGATGGAAATAATGCTTAATTTACCTTTTTTCTGCCATTTCCTATCAACTGCTAAATTAGATAAGTGAATCATTTGATATAAGATTAGTGAAACTTTTCTAAATTTTGACGCTTAAAATTGAAAAGATGCGAGTATTTGACTCCTTATATCACTGAAGATGTTTACATTTGTAAATAAACGCTAAATCTGAAAGAATTTCCAGGCCATCAGGTTACAAAAGTTGAGAAAATGTAAAACATAATTATTGACAAGGTAACTCCCAAACATTCCTGTTATGGTCTGCTCTAAGCACTAGGTCATAAGAATATGAACTTGCTTTTGAAGTAAGGTTGTGCTTACCTTAAGCACAGACTCTCGTTTTGCCTGAGGAATGTCTCCATGAAGAACATGTCCATCTTGCTTGATGAGTGGACTGACAGCGAGTTCATCTGCGTCACGTTTGGTCTGACAGAAGATCATGGCACGTCCATGCTCGCCGCTGTACACGGAAACCACATTCCCAATGGTGCCTGCTCTGTCATGGTAGCTACATTTGATAGCCATATGCTAATTGAGGAAGAAATAATACAATGTTGTTATCAAAGTTAATATAAAGCCAGGTGTATACAATTCCACTAGTCTGGCGCCAGAGGCAGGTAGATTATGTCAGGGCTAATGCAAATTTTAAATAATCACTATGGAATATTTTTTCCATTCTGGTAGAATTTCGCAAAATCAATCTGTGGGCTAGTACTAGAATTGCGCATCCCTTTTAGCAGCGCAATGTTTTAATGTCTGGACAAATTAAATTAACTCTGCATAAAACAAAATCTTGACATTCTAAGACTGTTCTAGGAAAGGTACATTCACTCACCTCTACTGTGGTGGAGGTACGACTCTCCTGTGTTCCCACCAGATTCACTTTCTTTATGTTATTTACATCCATGTACTTCTTGGCCGTCTCATACACCCAGGGGGGCAGTGTTGCTGTGAAGAGTAGGGTCTGTGGCTTGGAACTAGCATCTGTCACAAACAGATTAGCTTACATTGTCATACACAACATAGTCCATAACTTAAGATCATAGGAGTGTATTGCTAAACGGAAATAGGAAGTACATCCCTAGTTGAAAATTCAATGTAGGGAGACAGTATCACCATTTCCGCATATTCTACTGTTAAATAATAAACTAATGAATATTGTATGTTTATTATTGACAGAACAGTGTGTTCTTTCAATATTAAAGTATTTCAAAGCAATCCAGGCATTAATTCAGTGGTTTTTTAATCAATGAGTCACATGTGTCCATTTTTCTGAACTTCAGGAAACCGGCTACCTATTTTACCACTGTGAAGATTTTCAAGAACGATTACTCTTACACGCTATTACTATATGTATATGGTTTTATTATAAAATGTCAATTTTTAATCGTTTATAGATAATCAATTTTAGACAATTTCAGCATTTATGAAATTGGTATACATTAATACAATACTAAGCTATGCATGTATCATTTTTATTGACATTGTTTGTTTTGAAAAATTCACTCATTTTTACACAAATTTCCATTTAAAATCCTTAAAATTCTGACAACCTATATTTTTTTGTGGCAGAAAATTTTCATTACTTCAAAGCAGTATAACTACAAAATTTGAAGAATTTCTACTGAGAAATGGCGACACAATCCTATTACCTTAATACAGTGTCATTAAATATACTTCCAAATGCTCTTAACAGAAATAGTTGCTGTACTTAGCAACACCCCTTTTGCAAAATTATAACATGACAACAGATGTTTGGAAAACAGATATTTAAATCATTGTTCGCTGCTTTTCCTATAGGACTCACAGATATTTTGAGAACCCACTACATCTCTTTGAGAAGTAATGGAATTACAAACATTGTTTTGTCTCATATGTTTACACACAACACAAAATTCTTACTCAACACCATTTTGTGTATATTTACATAAAAATACGAAAGTGTATGACTTAAAACCACCTCCTATACAGGTTTATATTAACAACAAACTCCATGACTTAGCATTGTTCCTGGCATGTTCTTTCAAATATGTACACCACAAATAGTTGATGAGAGTCGACAATAAACGCAAAAGAGCCTGTCGTAATTTCCAGGCAAAAAAAACTATGATAATTGTCACTACTGACCTTTGTTGACGTAGGCAGAGTTTATGATCTTGTCAACGCTGTCTGCAAAGCCCATATCTAGCATCATGTCCACTTCATCCAGGACCACATACTCAAGGGTAGAGAAATCCAAGTTCCCTTTCTCTACGTGATCGAGGATACGGCCAGGAGTGCCCACCAATACATCTAGGCCAGATCTGATAGCATTTTCTGTAACACAATATCACCATGTGCTGTACCAGTAATGTAAAATACTACTGGCCTCTGATGTTATATGGCTGTCCTCAGTGTTCCCAAACAGACCCAAATTAGGTTTTTTATTTTACCCCGAACAGTTTTACTTTCATTTTCAAGGACTGTCCTATGTAACCAAGCACCTGCAGGAACAGAATCTTACCCTTAATACAAATTCCAAGAGAACACTGTTCTGTTTACTATTTACATTTTAACCAGGATAGCCATGTATATACTTGCACTACAAACTAAATTTCAAAATATTGCCCCTAAATCCTATTTTAACAAGAGGCCCAGAGGGCCTGTATCGCTCACCTTGATATCTAAGCAATCATGGCAAAATATTCTCCTTATAAGATCCAAGGGAATGGGCCGGACCCTAAGGCCAAACCTTGTAACATATCTGTATTAGATTTTCAAGCCCAGCAATGTATGGTTATAGGGTGGGGATCTCGACTATTTCCAAGCTGTGACTACGAAACTAGGTCCCTAGGGTTGTGGCCAGATCATAGGGTCAATTCTAATATCACGACAGCATTAATATTGTCTCTTTATGTCCAGCATTTGTATATATAGTTTTGGGGTGGGGATCTCAACCGTTTCAAAGTTATGACCCAGGGGTTAAGTCTGCAAGAGTGGGACAGATCCTGAGGTCAATTCTAATATCATATGATGATCACAGCATTTGTCTCTTTATGCCCAACAATTGTAATAGTATACTTAGTTTTGGGGTGGGGATCTCAACAGTTTCAAGTTATGACCCAGGGGTTAAGTCTGCAAGAGTGGGACAGATCCTGAGGTCAATTCTAATATCATATCATGATCACAGCATTCTTCTCTTTATGCCCAACAATTGTAATAGTATACATAGTTTTGGGGTGGGGATCTCAACCGTTTCAAAGTTATGGCCCCGGGGTTACGCTTGCAAGGGTGGGGCAGATCCTGGGGTCAATTCTAATATCATGACAGCATTTGTCTCTTTATGCCCAACAATTTTATATATAGTTTTGGGGAGGGGGTCTCAAAAGTGTAAGTTATGACCCAGAGGTTGTCTCCAAGGGTGGAGCCAGACCCCAGTGCCATCCTGGAAGCATATGTGCATTCTTTATTTCTTTTCCAAGTAATCAACTATTTTTGGCCCAACCCGTTAGCCCTGGGGGTCAGCCCCACTATTTGTACAGTTTTGATTTTCCACCTCCCATGAATGCTTCCGACTAAATATAATTTATATCTAGTGTATATTTCTATAGAAGAAGTCGTTTATAGCAATAAAGCCAAATTGCCACCTTTTTGCCCCGCCCCTCAGCCCCCTGTGGGGTGGCCCAACCATTTGTATAATTTTGAATCCCCACTACCTAGGAATGCTTCCAGTCAAACGTGGTTGATATCCATCTTTGGGTTCCAGATCCAAAAAAGTCGCTTAAAGCAATGTAGCAAAAAAGACCTTTTTTGGTCCCGCCCGTAAGCCCCCTGGGGGTCAGCCCCACCATTTGAACAATTTTTAATACCTGTCTCCAATGAATGCTTCCAACCAATATGGACAATATCCAGTGCAAAGTTCTACTGAAGAAGTTGTTCATAGCAATATAACCAAATTGCCCCCTTTCGGCCCCACCCCTCAGCCCCACCATTTGTACAATTTTGAATCCCCACTACCCAGGGATGCTTCTAGTCAAATATGGTTCATATCCACCTCTAAGTTCCACAAAAGAAGTCGCTTAAAATAATACATATGTATAGACAAATTAACCCCTTTCGGCCCCACCCCTCAGCCTCCTTGGGGGTCAGCCCCACCATTTGTACAATTTTGAATCCCCACTACCTAGGGATGCTTCCAGTCAAATTTAGTCAAATTCCAATCAGTGGTTAAGAAGTAGTCGTTTGAAAAAATTGTGGATGTTCACCTTGGTCCTTCGGACCAGGTGAGCTTATAATCAATATAAATATCTTCCATGAAGCAATTTAAAGTAGACTAATTCCACCTGGAAAGTAAATATGCATACCTAGATCTGATGTAAGCGTCAAATTTAATTTTAAACTTTCAGTTCCCCCTTTCAAAGTGCAAAGATCCCGACATTATGAGTTGTGTAACTTACCTTGAGGATAATAAGGAGTACCACCATAGATGCAGAAAGTCGAGATTTTGTCGCCGACGGATTCAAAATCGTTACACACCTGTTTGGCTAGTTCCCTGGTTGGTGCCATCACCAGAACCTTTACAAAGTGTTAAAGGAAGAACTCGACTTTAATAAATGTAACGACAAATGAAGACGCTGCCTCTGTCTGGGATACATGTAGTCAACACAAGGAGGGAACTGTTTTCTGCCTTTCATGGCAGCTATTCATCTATCATTCAAATCTTTATGGTGATGAAATAATATCCATATTTTTCAAGCATTTTCTGTCAAAATCGTAATTTTATTTCTTTCACATTTGGTAATTGATCAAATGAGAAAATACCCCATTTCTCATTTTGCTTTGTAGAGTAACAAGGGTTGAATATCTGACCTTAAGAATTAGCAGTTTGAGTTGAGTATACATACTTTTGGTGGTCTACCTCTTTTATTCGTATGGTTCTCCTGTAGACGCTCCACTAACGGAAGTGCAAAGGACAGCTAAATAGACATGAAAAAAATGGAAAACATGGCTTAAATTTGTCAATAGAATGCCAGGTAAGTGGCCTCTTCTTTAAACACATTGAAATGTAAAAATGATAAAAAAAAATACTACTAATAAAGCACACCAACAAATCATTAACAAATTGTCTGATATATGTACAGTTAATGGTTCTTTTCAAAGGTCTATTGGAATCATCTTTTTCTCTCCAAGAAATGACTACAATATTAATTGACACGCGCATGTAAAAGTTTATGATTCTCCATTAAACAAGATATTTCACATAATTCAAAGTTTTCACAAATATTCTGATATAAACTTACTGTCTTTCCTGTTCCCGTTCCTGTAACACAACATAAAAGGTATTTTTAATATATGTAAAAAATGACAGGAAGATACAATTCTGAACAAAAGTAAACCATGAGGTACATATGTATCAATAAAGTCATTAAAGTTACTTAACATTTATAGATTTAGACTTTTGAATTGTTTATATTTATGACCCGAATACTTAATATTTTATTCACAAAACATGAAGACAAACTGATCTGGTTTACAGTATCTTTGAAATAACTGTAGGAGTATTTTCATTTGAAAAATTCCAAATCTGCTCAATGTTTGCAGAAATGACCAAGATGTCAAAATAAATATCAGTTCTCACTGGCTTGTGCAATAACATCTTCTCCATCATACACGTAGTTAAAGGTCTGAGACTGGATCGGAAATAGATAATTGATTCCTTTTGCTGCAAAATAAAAGGAAACCAACATTTACTATATGATCAACAAAAATTAAGAAAACTTAAGTCAGTGTTCAAACTAATATCTGTGTCGAAAAAGCTCAACAGAATTAACTATCTATGGTTATATTTGACACTAAACACTAAGGTACATTCAATGCTCTCTACCAAACATGAGAGCATATGAATTTATTTCAAAATATAACAATTATACATAAAAAATGTTGAGACCGAAGCAAGATAATCACAAAAAACTTGCACCTTTTAATTTTGTTACAGTCCCAGGTGAAATTCTGAAATTTGAGAAGGCTCCGTCTTTCTGTTCCTGTGTGAGTTCTGGTTCAGGGTCACTTTCCTCCTTGCCATTCTGATTTCCATTAAGACCATTTGTAGCTGTTCCATTTTCTACAGTACTTTCGTCTTTTGCAGCTTTATCCTCAACCTTCTCTTCTGGTGAACAATTTTCTTCATCTTCTTCCTTTGAAATTTTCTTACTCTGAAAAACAGGATCAAATAGAAATCAGCAACATCCTCAGTTTAAGGCTAACATTTTGATGTTAAGAGAATAAATGGATCCATATACAACAAACTTTTGAATGAATAAAGATGTTGAATAGAACTAGAAAATGTCTGTAAGACATAAATGCCTCCGCTTCCAGGTAAAATTAGTTTTAGTGTTCTATAAAAAGTTACAACCACTTTGATCTTGATACCCTGAAACATGCACACACAAACAAGGTACTACACTTAAAGTTGATAGTTGATTTTAATGTTTTTTCTGTATGTTATTACCATCCTGAAACACAAGGATGTCAGAGGTATACCCATATTTGACCTTTATATAAAGTTTGACCAAAATCCATGAAGGAATGAGGTTGTTAATTGTTTCAATTGAATCAGTTGATGATTTTCTATATTCAGCAAGTGTGACCTTGGCCTTGGAACCCTGAAACACAATGATGTCCGAAATATACCGATACTTGACCTTTGTATAAAGTTTGACCAAAATCTGTTAAAGAATGATGTTGCCAAGTGTTTACATTGAATCGGGACGGGGCGGACAAATAGACTTGAGAGAGGGAGTCTGCTCAAGAAGTGGGGCAAAGTAATGTTGTATAGATTGTTAAAAGTACCTGGGGAAGTTTTAGGAAATAGTCAAGATTTAGGGAAGTAAGAGTTGAGAGTCTAAAGTTGAGTCGTGGTTGGAGATTCAGGAATGCGAGCCTCTGGTGAGAGAGGCCAGGGAAGGCCTGGGAATAGCAATTGGTGTGCTTTAGATTTATGTTTGGTGTTATAACTGGATAAAATCTGTGTGCATGTAGATTTGCTGTCATGTTGCAGAACTGCATGCTGTTAAAATGGACATTTGTTTTTAAGAGAGATCTTGCCAAGAGGGCCTACTCAAGGTATGGACACTGACTGATTTGTTGATGATATTTCCTCTGTTGACACTTCATCTCTTGGCACTAATTACAATAGGTCAAAATTCCTTGGATTTTACACTCATTCTCTGCACCCCTGGAATATGTATCTTGACAAAATTAGGCTCAGTATGTGCTACCTTGCAGTTGATACAAGATTTGGACACTGGTTTGATCTTTTGATGTTAATACTTTGTACATCAAAATAATCACTGAACAACATAATGGTAAAACTGGCCAGCTTTGGATTCGTGGAGTAGGGTGTTGTTCTTCTGAAATCTTCAAAGGACAGGTATCGGTGCTTGTAACCAATCATGTGCCTTTGGTTTTGTTGTCACACATGTCAGAGTGCAGAGAATGCAAGAGAGACTGTTTACTATGATACCTTACCAAATGTCAACAAGAACTTATGCTCAGATGACAAGAGGTGATCAGTAACACACCTAGCTGCGAAAACGTAGCTTTCTGACGACGAAAGATTTTTTTTTATATATGGTAACCATATTGTGTCGTCAGAGCTATGAAGCGGTATATATATGCCAATTTATGGAGCAAATCTGCAAAGATGGACGGTCTGTAAGACTATATAAAATTCACGCCTCATATTCATATAATGCTATCAAAATATTGTATAACTGTTGAAAAAATGAATCCTTACCAATGAAAAAAACTCTTTCACAAAATTAACTAAGTCTGTCTTGGGGATTTTTTTTAGAAACGACCGCCAGGACAGATCACGCTTGATGTTATCTCAATTATTCTTTCTATATATGGCATGAATGGCGAAATAAAGTATTACTACCGATGCTGCCATGTTTATTACAATTTCCATATTGGGTCACGACACCCATATTAAGATGTCCAACTTTTATCCGAAGAGGTTGAGATGAACTTTCCAACACAACGGTCAATTAAAATTTTGATTGTGCTTGCTACGTCAACTTGATAATTTAACAACATTTTAGGCAGAGTTTAACTTCAAGTTGTGCAGGAAATCAACAGAAATCGTTCATACTTACGGATGCAAACCAATGTGCTGTCAATTAATTCTAATATCGCCCTGGTGTGATTCAGTCACACCAGGCTTGCTCCATTACAAGGCATGCGATCGATTAAATACTAGTCCTAATGCTAGTACCTATTAATATTAGTACTATAACATACCCTGCGACATACGAAACTTTGTGTTTCATAAAATTGGATTTTTATTGGTGAACTGGTGAGTATGCATGAAATTAGATCTACACTAAGCACCCAACATGTTATATCAGTGACAAGACTTGCATATTAAGCAGCAATAATACAATAAGGGATCTTTCTTGATTTAAACACATGGGTTTTGCTAAGGTCTGTTGTGAACCATAATAATGTGTATTTAGACATGTGTAACCGACCCCTGTGGGAATACATTATATACACATCACATACTTTATCCACAGGTGCTGGACACACTAATGTAATGATAATATAGACCCTACATGTCATTTTAGTGTCTCAAGCACCTATGACTTTAGACCCCCCCTCCCCTTCCCCTTCCGTGATTCCCTTAAAATGTATTCGAGGCATTTACATGCAATGCCTGTAATTTAACCTTGGCAAAAATAATCGGAAGGTATGGCATTATTTTGAACTAATAATTCAAATACACTACACCACAATTTGCCAGTCTTTGAGAGTTCTCACAAACTTGTCACGCCCTGGCCACGTGCTGTCCATTATATTATTTTTCTCGACGTTCACTTAAGTGATGGTCTAAACTTTCGATCTAGGGTGCGTCGATCGCCTTTTCAATGAGACACACATTGTACAGAAATAACATAGGAGCATTTCCATATTCATTAAAATATCAATATAAGTATAGTTATCCCACATTATGTCACTGCCATAATGCCATGTGGTGTGGTTTAGCAACCACGTGCCATGTGATTATTTCACAATCAAATGTCAAAACAAGAGTAAGAAGGTTTTAACAAATTACCTTATCCTTAGACTTCTTTGAATCCTTTTTGGTTTTGTCTTTCATTTTCTTCTCTTTCTTTTCCTTGACTTCGACCTTCATTCTTGTAGCCGTAGTAGAATTTGACACTAGACAAATAACTAACTCAGTCAGTGCTTCCCTTACAACACGTGTTGAAAATAACCACTTCCGGCATCCAAGTCATAAAGCGCCATCTATCGCACATTTTCATCCAATCAAATTACACTATATGATCTCGACCGATGTCGTAACTGCATAAAATTAACCTGTGTCGGCGTCAAAGGTGCGGTAAATGACACAATTACTACTTTACTATATAATCATCGTGTGCAACATATTCCAACAATTATTTTGATACCGAATATTACACTATTTCAAGAACGAATTGTTCTTTTTATTGAAGATTTAAGCAGTAAACTGAATTTTCATTACGAGAGAATTCCCATTTAAGACACGTTAATTTGCATATTTCTGAAACGAGTCTATTTTGCATACTTGACTTAGTATCTCTACTTACTTAAAAGTTGGTTACCGATAATATCCTTCATCTATCATGAGTTCCAAAAAACAAAAACCGGTTAAATGTCATACAATCCATCTGATTAAAAAAAACACACCATCATTTAGCTTTCTTTATAACCAAAAGTCCTTTTTTTTGGGTCTTGATATATATGGCAAGTACATGTAGGTTGTTCATGTAAATGGATAATAGCACGGGATTAAATTGTTATCTAAGTCCGTGGTAATATAATAAAGGGTTTTGGTATGATACAAAAACAGAAAATGTATAGGTTTTTACCTTAATATTAAAACAATGACAATCAAATCTTCATGATTATGTGAAATTGTGCATTGGTCATGTTTAGCATACTAAAAAAAGTATTTTACCGGGTTTGATATTACCTTAAAATGATTCTGTAGACAGAATATATACATGGATTTTTTTTAAAGAAGTATAAAATATAGACTACTATTAAAACTACATGTATATATAGACAAGTTGACAATGTGGGATACAATAGCATATTTTTAATTAAACGTATCACTACGGTTACTTTATGTACATCAATATGACATATTTAGTATCAAAATAAGAGTAATTCTAATCACTATACACTATCCTAGTTCATTTTCAAATTATCTCGACTGTGAAGTTTATCTGTCATTTTGTTAGGATACCCGTCACTCAACCTGGTGTTATGCAAGGAGGTCCACTACGGTTATCAGCAGTAATAATGAATACTCATATGTGCAATAATTGTTAATATTTTAGGTATCTAGGCCTACATATGGCGAAACAGAAACAAATTGAAGTGGGGTCGAATGTTGACCCAACCTTTAGATTTATCTTATTTTACCATCGATCTGTCACTCCCGCCTATATCCTGTCACACTTCATTTCATTGTGGAATAGAAAGCTTAAACACACGTATGTGACTTTTCAAACAATAATATTTGATTCGTAGTGTTATCAAACTTATATTTACGACAGGAAAAGATCCACTAGATCCTCCTACTGATTTATAGCGGAATTGCATTCATATTGATTCACAGTAAATTTTATGCTAATATTTTAAACCATTGTTCAATCGGTTCGAAATAAATAGTGACATACTTGTCGATGAGCCGAACAGTTTTTAGGAAGAACTGTTTTAAGTTGCTTAGATCACCAGTTTGTATTTTATATTGAATACTAGAAAGACAAGGAAAACAAATCTGCCATTGTATGTTGTGTTGATACCAGCGACACATAAAAACGTCTGTGGTTGATACGAAGAAAACCTTTTGAAAGTGTTAACCGATATCTCCAGTGTAGTGATGTAGAACATATTTTACTATAAATTACCATCCACAGTTATAAAACATGGCATGGAGCAAGCTTCTAATGTCTCACCAATTCTTTCATTGGTAATATATTAAATTATGCACTGAAAAATATCAATTATTTGAAATGTGGAATAGATCGAGATTAATTGATGATTCGTGTATTGTCTCATTGATTGATCTAGACTATAGGATATGCCGATTCCATGTTGAAAGCGATGTTCGATACTTTTAATAGGTGATGTGACAAGTGAAAAACTAATGTTAACAACGACAAAATCAACATTGTCATATTTAGAAGGGATTCCATAGTAATTATTGATTATATGTGTACATGTTATAATATATGGCCGTTGCTTTGAATGACAAATATCAGTACTGGTTTAGGTATTTGCAATATTGAAGTGAATTTTGCGCGAGTTATCTCCCGTTGAGCGTGCGCTCTCTTCTCCACACCCCCTTTCGGCATCGACAAACAGGTCAGTACAGTTTCTCCGAACTATTTTTAGAACTGTAAGCCGTGGTGACACAGTGTTTGACCCACACAGTATGAACTGAATATGCTAATTTGTTTGTAGAAATGTTATATTCACATTGCCGCGATAATTATAAATGTCTATAACGACAGGGCCTGAACATTTGATACAGCTATATTTGGATCCTAGGCTAAGGTGTTCAGAGTAGTTCTACAAGATCAACTTTTCGTAAGAATGCTACTGAAAATTGATATAAACCCCTAAAACGTGTAAAATTACTACAAACACGTTAGCTTAGGTCAAAATAAAGCTGTAACAAATTCTCAGATCCCTGTGTGTATACCTTGTGAACCGGCCCTTTGTTATAGATATGGAATATACTACACAAGACTTGTATACATTTTTAGCTGTTTCCAGTCGAGCAAGCAACTTAAGTAGCTTTAAGGGATAGTACTATTGCAATGTAAATCGGAACCTTTTAAAATCAGAATTCATACCAGGTTTACACATGATGAAATCATCCATAATTGAACATTCTCTGTTTAATCTAGTTATATTCGTGGCTTCAGATTATGTTGTACAAATTTAAACAGATAAATATCTCCAACATTACAATTTAATCACAATTAGCGTTATCAAAAAAGCCTAGTTACAATTTTAGATGCCTTTCCTGTCAACTTCATGTTTGAGCATTTTAAAATATACATTTTTTTCTGTCACTGTAGGGTATCTGGGGAAAACTCCGGGCTGGATCATGATTTCCAAGTTATTTCTTCAATTCAATCATTCGATCCAGGTGGAAGTCGTAATTATCTTTCCATATTTTGCTGTATGTACAAAAAGATAGACGGTCAGTTTTGCTTTGAAACACTCTTAATTTCGTTTGATTATACAACTTGTTGAAAAAAACGTTGTCCTCATTCATTTGTATTTTGAGCTAGACGTAGAGTGGGGAAACACCAGTTAAAACAATTCAAAGAATCAGAAAAAGAAAATTCATAATTCTGATCATTTTTTAAATTGTATCTGTTACATTTTATCAAGACATTTGAGATGATATAGTCAATAGTAAGATGGTTACGTGCATTTTGGTTGTAAAATGGTTGTACTAATTTAATGTACAATATGTACGTCGTTTCTTTCATTGTCTCCCTTGTGAGATGCTGTTATATAATATAAACGACTTTTATATTTGATATGCATGTCTACCATTTTATATTCCCCCTCAGTATCAGTAGCAAAGTATTGTTTGCTACAGGATAGATATCTTTTTTTTT
>NW_018407749.1:120073-200745 GCF_002113885.1 Mizuhopecten yessoensis | reverse complement strand
TTTAATCTAGTTATATTCGTGGCTTCAGATTATGTTGTACAAATTTAAACAGATAAATATCTCCAACATTACAATTTAATCACAATTAGCGTTATCAAAAAAGCCTAGTTACAATTTTAGATGCCTTTCCTGTCAACTTCATGTTTGAGCATTTTAAAATATACATTTTTTTCTGTCACTGTAGGGTATCTGGGGAAAACTCCGGGCTGGATCATGATTTCCAAGTTATTTCTTCAATTCAATCATTCGATCCAGGTGGAAGTCGTAATTATCTTTCCATATTTTGCTGTATGTACAAAAAGATAGACGGTCAGTTTTGCTTTGAAACACTCTTAATTTCGTTTGATTATACAACTTGTTGAAAAAAACGTTGTCCTCATTCATTTGTATTTTGAGCTAGACGTAGAGTGGGGAAACACCAGTTAAAACAATTCAAAGAATCAGAAAAAGAAAATTCATAATTCTGATCATTTTTTAAATTGTATCTGTTACATTTTATCAAGACATTTGAGATGATATAGTCAATAGTAAGATGGTTACGTGCATTTTGGTTGTAAAATGGTTGTACTAATTTAATGTACAATATGTACGTCGTTTCTTTCATTGTCTCCCTTGTGAGATGCTGTTATATAATATAAACGACTTTTATATTTGATATGCATGTCTACCATTTTATATTCCCCCTCAGTATCAGTAGCAAAGTATTGTTTGCTACAGGATAGATATCTTTTTTTTTCTTTTTCAAGTTAGAGTTGTCTCCGCATTGTACGTACTTATGACAAGCCAACATACAATGTAACTTGTCAAAAAAAACGAGAAAATATTTTGTCGTTTGCGGAAAGTGCCGACGGTTCCCGATTCGTATCTTGTATGTCTTACATCTAATATGAGATATGCTATATATTTCGTATATGATATCACGGACTTTGATCTAATTCCGTGATGTAAAGGAACATCGTATGCAGCAGTGGCGGATCCAGAGGCAAAGCTGGGGGGGTTTCCAAAAGTTTTGGGGTGAGACATTTGCCGAGCGAAGCGAGGCAACCGACTGAGCGAAGCGAGGGAGTCTGCTAGGGGGGTCCAGGGGCATGCCCCCCCGGATTTTTTTTTATTCTTAAGTGTGAAATGGTGCTCTCTGGCCACTGAAAATCTGCCTTCACATTTTATTAAATTTGTCTGTTTTATATGAATTTTGCATCAAAATTGACAGTACCAAAATTACTTGAAGCATTCTGGAAGTTTATACAAAGATGCTACAGTAATAAAAATGACCTTTTTTATGTAAGTAATTAATGCTTATCTTAAGACTTTGTATAGCTTTAGTATATGCTTCAAGTTCTTAGTGGCTTCACATCAATTGTTCATGGAATCATCAAATAACAACCAAACTAGTAATTGACATTCAGAATGTTTTAATAAATCAAGGATGAATTCTAAAATGAAGAAAATGTACACATCCTTCTTTCACTCACACACACCCACTAACACCCACACACCAACATTCATTCATGTATCCTCAAACATTTTCACATATACACACTCTTAACACCAAATATAACAATATTATAAATACTCTATCATAAGACCTCAATAAATATTCTCACAAGATCTCATTTAATTACTTTCAGTCATTCTCACATCATCTCAATGTATAACATATACTCTCACACATGACATCAATAAATATTTAAACAAGACTTCAATAAATACTGTACACCAAAAAATAAATATTTTAACAAGACCTCAATAAATACTCTACACAAAACAATGAATATTTTAACAAGACCTCAATAAATACTGTACACAAAACAATGAATATTTTAACAAGACCTCAATAAATATCCTATCACAGGACATCAATAAACATTTTAACAAGACCTCAATAAATACTCTACACAAGAAACCAATTAATATTTTTAAAAGACCTCAATAAAAACACTACACAAGACAACAATAAATATATGTCCTCTCTACTTAAAACTCTGTTTATGTATTTAAACAAATCCCGGTCACTGCCATCACATACGCTGGTAGCTTCAACACTGGTAATACCAAAACCTGCAAATTAAAGACTGTACATTAGTTGAAGTAAATAGTATTTTAATTAATAAGTTTGCTAAAACATAAGATGGGGACATACAAATGTCTTTTTTACAACATGGGAAGACTTTTTTTAACACAAAATATATTCAGGATATATCATATAATTATTGCTAACATATATATGTTTATCCACATAATGGGCACATATACATCATCAAAACAACCTGAACCATTGACATTTATTTGTCTTACAATAACAATACATTTATACATGGCATTTATGCGACTTCTTATTTGATAAATCTATACTATAATACTAATTATATCATATCAACCGATGTGTTCTGATTAAATGGAAAGTGACTAATTATTAGAGCAATGTTGCATTTATCACTACATAGCATTTTCTGCTTTGTTTGGTTATTTATTGAAACATCTGTGTTTGTGCAACATAATCATATAAATTGGTTATGCTTTTAATTACCTGATGAGGCTGATGGGATATTGCTGACTTCTGTCGTGGTAATTATAGACCCAGGGCAGTTGAAGGAATCCAGCATACAAGCTGATTCTGGCTGACATGAGGAGGTGTCTGATGTGTCAATGTCTGGTGTTTCTGACGTACGCGACGTTCGACTTTCTTCGGGATGACATAAGGATGCTGTATGATCTGAAAGAATAATATATATGTATATAGTAACAATTAAGAAAACAGACTATTAAGCCTCTTTATTATAATATTTCAATCAATGTAATAACCAGTCTGCTGGTACACATCAGTAAGACATATATTACTGTAAGAACTGCAATATCATTATCAATTGGGGTGTTTTTTTTGCGGGGGGGGGATATTTTGTTGTTGTAAACAATATATGTTAGGATGTCCTGGAGAACTCTGTAGGTAGGGAATGACCAATCAATCAGTATGGATTTCAACAAATTTTATTGGACAAAAAAATGAAAAATTGGATGAGACAACAGGCTTAGCCTATATATAACATTTAGGGTTACTTTTTAATTCTAAAGGTACATGGGGGGGATCATATTCATGATATTTTTAATAAAGCTTGTATTAGACTAAACATATTGAGAATGCCTAAATANTTCATTGTTTCCTTTGTGATATGCTGTTATACAATATAAACGACTTTTCTATTTGAGATACATGTCTACCGTTTTGTATTTCCCCTCAGTATCAGTAGCAAATAGGCAGGCATTGTGTGTATGTATCTTTTTTCTTTTTCAAGTTAGAGTTGTCTCCACATTGTACGTACTTATAACAAGAAAATATTTTACGGAAAGTGCCAACGGTTCTCGATTCGTGTCTTGTATGTCTTACATATAATATGAGACATGCTATATATTTCGTATATAATATGGAACATCGTATGTAGTATGTGAGATATCTTAAATTACATATGATATCTGGTATAGAAAGTAAATGAGATATATAACATGCAAAAAGGATCGCTTATATATTACACTAGAAACATTAAATTGAAAAAAAAGACAAAATATATCTATTTACTTCACCGCTGCGCGATGTCGCTTTAAAATACCTCACATACCACAATAACTATCTCATTTCTTTTATGAAATATCGTTCATATAGAAATTATTTCATATTGAACAAAATTTCTTTGCATTAAAACAGTTTCTTCTTGAATATTCGGAACGTATCTGCAAAATCGCAGGAAAGGATCTTTATTGGATAAACTCTAGCAGTGTTATTGTAAAAAAGCTAAACTGTTCCTTTACCTATGGTAGATGTTCTTCCCGAAATTATAGCTACAGCAAGTCATGCATGCATACAAATCAATTTTCAATTATATAAAGAGATCAGTGCTGTAAATGTCTAATATTTTGGCAATTATGTACATATTATATATTAGATTATTCAAGTACATGATTTAAAACGCAGTTCAGTAGAAAAATTAAGTTAAATTGAAAAAGAGGATTTATTACCTTCATTTTGTGTTATATTTTTCATTTGATCTGTTAAGCTTCATTATCATATGCGTTCACACTCCGATGGTATTACAGGTAAAATAAAATTGGCTTTCCTTTGTTACTAANAATTGTCTTTCCTTTGTTGCTCGCAATCCATTGTCCTTTTGATATGACAGATGTGGCCGCGATATGATACAGCCCTGGAGGCAAATATTGTTTTAATACAAACATTATTACTGTTATACACAATACCTCCGTGAATATCAATAAACAGATATGCGTTTTATTCTATTTGTTTTTAGGTATATACACTGTTACTTGGATTTGTCTAGGTATATCATATTGTATTTCAAATATGGACTAAATGTGCCCCACTTTTAGAAGATTTGATGTTTTTAATATTCTTTTATAAAAAATATATATTTTATAAAACAGCTATTCCAGAAGGGATGATATAGGGCTAACAAAAGTGATTACTGTAAGTTGAAATAACTTATTTCATAATTGTCATATAAAGTTATATGTTTCAGTAGTAGCAGTCTTACAATGCAGCCCCTTACGTATTGACATCAAAGCTTACGGATGATTCCCCACTATAGCATCCAGGGGTTACACTCACCTACCCTCTCTGTACCCCTGGGCTATGTCATGGCCCAATTGGAGGCATGGAGACAGCCATTTGATTGGTGTCGGGTAAAAACCCCTGATCAATCGCTTGGCTGATCCTTGTCCTTTCAAGATTACAGAGGAGCGATACCTGACTTCAAAGCCAGTCAAGTTAACCGTTATGCTGCTCCGCGATTCTTTTGAAGAATCAGACTAGTCAGCGTGACTCCTTGAGTGTCGATGATGCCACTATATCATCTCTTATAATAATGAGAAATTTCTGGGTAGATGCATCTTGTGGGTAACTAAACCATTTACGACGGGTTTCAACTGGGAAGGATCCAAAACATTTTGCTGTTTTTCAGCTGAATTTATCCTTCTTTTGTAATTAAGATGTTATTTGAAAGTAAATAAATCAACTTATTAAAAAACCCATTTAGCTTTAAACGTTCAAGTGAATTATGTCCCTATCTTATTCCTTTAGGAAGCCCGTTCTCCTCTGTTCTAATGACTGTTGTATGAATAAGCAAGAATCGTGTACATGATTCGGCCCTCATAATTCATTGTCTGCATCAAATATAATGATACTTAATTGACTGCACAACAGAAGAGAATATTTCTTCATTCTCAATAAGCGATTTCAATGATTAAAGATTGTCATGGAGATTTGACGATAGAAAACATTAAGATCTAAAACAATGGTTAACAGAATAAAAGCAATTTTTTGATTATTTTTACATACCCTTGTCAACTTGGTCAACCTTTGTTCGTTTTTCTGTCCAAAAAATTGTCGGTATTTTTAAAATTCTAGGTTTAAGTGTCCACGGTTAAAAATATCACCATGCACCTTTTATAAAATAATGATATTCTAATGAAAACAATGTGTTACCCAATAAGTTTACGAAGCATTGTCATAACATTGTCACACCAAACTACAGGTTTTTAACAAAAGAAAAGCACCACCTATGTTTTACTCCTTTATTATTGTATTGTACCTGATGAAAACGTGTAACTATGATGACAACGTGTTACTATGATGATTACGTGTAACTATGATGAAAACGTGTAACTATGATGATTACGTGTAACTATGATGATTACGTGTTACTATGATGGTTACGTGTAACTATGATGAAAACGTGTAACTATGATGATTACGTGTAACTATGATGATTACGTGCTACTTGTAAAATGTAACAATGGTTTTATAGTGTCACCATGGTGATGTAATGTCACTGTAGTGATATATTGTAACTATGGCGATGAACTGCAACCATGGCAATATATTGTAACTATTGCGATATGGTTATAAAATGTTTCTATTGTGATATAGTGTAACTATGGTAATATGGTGTTATTATGGTGATTAAGTGTAACTTTGGTTGTATAGTGTAACTTTGCCGAAATAGCATAATTGTGATGATATAGAGTAACTATTATGATATAGTATAACTATGGTGACAACAATTAACTATGGTTCTTTAGTATTAATTTATTGCAACTATGGTGATAGCGTGTAACCGTGGTGATATTGTTTACATTTTGATAAAATGTAGCTGGGCTTGAAAAAATATTAAAATGTGCTTCGCGTCATTTTATGTGTGTACACATACACTTAGTAATGGAGATAATTGTATCGTTATGTATTATATCTGAATATTGTAAAAATCAGAATAAAAAATACCGAAAAGAAAGTTTCTGCAGAAAGTACATACTAAGCATACCCGGTATTTTTCTTTTCTTTTTTAATATAATGCTATTATGATAATTTTATCGATTTGAGTTTCATTGTGATGTGCTGTGTAACGCAGCTTGATACTTATTGTATATGGGTAAGGAAATAACAAATCTTGTTTATTTAGGTTGATACATTTCCCATGTTTTTAAAGTTGTAATGTGACAGACAAAACCCCAGGAAAATGTGTTATAAACCTCTGATTTGTTAGAATTTTGGTTTTATTTTATTCACATTTAACTTGTGATTTAGTTATAGAATAAATATTTTACATCCTAGTGTTAAAATGTATTTGTGCAACGTAAAATATGATATTACTGATTCATATGCGAAATAAAGTGAAAGAATTACCGATGTTTAATATCAAATATTACTTTTCAGTAAAATAAGATTATTAACTCATCAACATACACTTACTAATGTAGCTTCACTATAATGTTAAACAAAGTTGTACGGTGTTTCACACTCACATCACATCACTGTTGATTACAATGGTTTGTTACCAATGTGTAAGTAGGTTAGTCAGAGACATTAAAACAAAATGTTTATGTTACAGTGATACAGTTTACTAAGTGTTTACCGAAGAAAATTTCAGTAATTTACAGGAAAATAGAAATTCTGGATATTTCTGAGACTTTGAATAAAAAAGCAAGAGACGTGATAAGAAAACTATAGTTTATTTGGAATTCTCGACAATAGCACTGTGTTTGACATAGACGTGATACGTTTATTTCCTCTCACACACATACATACTCCACATTCCACACATACACACATGATTGCACGTGATATAGTTTACACATCACACACACACACTTTCTCACTGCAGCCTGATATCGCTGTTAATATGTCAGCCATTCAGTATACATAATACCATCACATACAAACAAAAGTAAAAACGAAAATGCATTCTTGTGTCAACTTCATGTATACCAAATTACATAAATTTTCCATAATTTCTATATTGTACGTATTTGTAGCTTGCGTAACTTTCCTTATCTTATGGAAAGGTCCGAAGCAAACCAGCACTTAATTTTTATTGGTTAAGTGGTTGTTTTCATATAATATAATAATTGCGTAAATTGTAACCAAATATTAATGGCATAAGTATGGCAAAATTAGAATTAGTCCCATATATACTTAAAAAAACTATTGCATATCTGTGATAGCGAGATTAATCTCCCTTCTATCTGTGTTCTACCATACAAAACGTTTCCAACAGATCGTTGAAAACAGTATTAAATTATCACTCACTACTCATATTTTGACACTCGAAAAACTTACAACGATATATGCCAAATAAACGAATGACATGATCTCCACCCGAATTCGGTTGCTCACAAAAATCATCATCCGCAACACATACAAACAAATATATGCCTGACGGTGTCGAGACAATTCAACCAAAACAAAGACCTTGACAAACTCGTAAGTCAACGCACAGTATTTCGAATCTCTGAACTCTTCTGTTTTCAGAACACCACTTTTAGTTTCGCATATATCCAATACGTGTTCATCATCACCAGCAAGTAAGAAAATATGATAAAAAGAAAAGCCTAAATCATTCTGGTCGAAATGACTTGGATATGTTGTAATATATCTACTTGTTGTAATTACGTCATAATATAAACATAAAATCATATGAAAACACTAAGACAGACTAGAAGAGTTAATGATAATATATCTGATAATATTATTCATCCTGATTAAATATCTAATTCAAACATACTCTAGATAGTTATTTCCGATTATCACAATAAAGAGAAAAATATACCTAACATCACGTGTGGGTGATCCATATTGTTTGGTTGGTTGACTTATTAAACGTCACCACATATGATATTGAAATATAATCACTTTTATTTACTATGTTTCTCTTTGAGATGAAAACAGGAAATATATCTGCATGGAATATCAAACTGAACAATATCTGGAATGTAACATTTGAACCTTTATGATAGAGGGGCTGCTGTTAAACAGTAGATAAGGTATACACAACATATATGCAGGTTGACTTAAGAAACGAAATTCAACGTATAACGACTTGACAGTTGTATAATTATAAAAGAATTTGAAGTCAATGATCAGCAAAATATTGATTAGCAAAATAACAATTATTTTGCGTGTGCCTGTCAATTAAAGGATATGATAATAATTTGAGATTCCAAGAACATCGTTTTCTACTTTACAGATGACACATGTATATCTATAAATGGCTTGTTCTGTTTAACTACAATAAATACTGTACGTCATGTTTATTATTTAAACATATTTAACAAACAAAAAAATGGTTTCAGTAACAAGTAAAACGATTTCGACACTATTTCTATGAAAAGTAATGTTTTGAAAATTTGGAAAATAAAAAGAAATCTTTTTTTTTCATTGCAAAAGTGTATACACAAGTTATAATGCCAGCTCCTAATATCGGGTACAATGACTCTTTCTAGGAAATGACATATTGATATCTAACAAAAGCACTGAATGTTGTTATATCTTTATGAGACAGCTGTTAACTTAATATATATTGGTCTGTTTGGAATGTAGAATAGCAGTAACATAATATTATATAAAGAAATCTCGTAAATAAATCCAGCCTGCTATAAACCTAGAATGCAAATTTTAGGGCATTTTTATACCGAAACAAATATTCTGAACCGGATAAAATGGTAGTGTGTGATCCAGCTTTCGTCTGCTATATAAAACTTTAATTAGCAGTACATACGTTTGGTTTGTTTAAGAAGTCCTATTCTATGGAGGAAACACACAAAATGGCATTAATTATGTCAAATCGATTTTCCAAACACTTGTTTGTCTGTGTGAAAATATATCTTATTTTCTGTGTGAAAATACATCTTATTTTCTGTATGAAAATAAATATTATTTTCAGTGTTAAATTAAAAAGTATTTTCTGTGTGAAAATAATTCTAACCATGGCATGATGCCAGGACGATGTTATTATAGGCATTAATAAACTAATAAAAATAATACTATATAAACTTTTCTGAAGATATCTAAAATAAAATTTCTTATCGTCAAGCTCATTCGATATACCTTTCTCTGTATATCGACTTACTCGTTTAGACTGGTGTAGATCATCTTAGTGATAAGAGCTGTTTTGTGTGATCGACAATAACATGTTACTAATTTGCTACTAGATAACCACTGTTAATGGTTTCAGTGACAGAACGCGTACAGTTTAAGTACAGCTACATGTTTCTAAATTGTAAACCTCGCCTTAATGTCCTTTAACATTAAAAATTTAAACGGGATATGTATTTCAAATATTAATTTATAAAGTAAAGTTAAAATGGAGGGGGGGGGGGGAGGGGGCAATGCGTGCAACTTTAATCACAACGTTACAGCACTGAATTAAAATACTATATATTAATGTGTGTCACCAATTTACATACAGAATTAACATTATATGTCACACTGTCATATACATCGTAAGGCACTTGTAATACATGCACCAACTGTTTATATTGAAATATATATTAATTTTATCAAAATACATAGAGAAACATCGTATTGTGCCGGAAAGAGTGTCACATTCAATCAGTATTCATAATTTTTCCACATTTTCGTCGTCAAACGCATATGTCTATTTTTTTGTTATGTTTAAATTGCTTTTATTCTCGAGTATCTTTTTGAGGAACGATAAGATTGGAAGCGATGGACTCGTATTTTTTACATCGCTATTTTCAATAGCCATGATTAGATATATATTTTTTTTCAAATGCAATGTCTTGTTTGTATTTTCCTGCGACAACACGACAGGTGTAATAATCCAATGTGGTATGAAACTGGGGAAAGGTCCTTCACAACATCAGAAACAAGAAATTAAATTAATAAAGATACATTGTAGGTCTTAATATGTTGTTATCATTTTCCCGAAAAACGACGGAAAATAACGAAGAGAACTACCAATTGGCGGAAATGATATATAACATTTGTGTCAGAATAATAAAATACTTACTTAGTAGACAAATGCAATGAATATGTATTTATCTATTTGTCACATCACGGTGTATTTTCAGGGTTAGCGTGAAGACCCGATGGATGAATGAATGATGAGGATCATATATGTCATATACACTGTATATGTGGTAAAAGCTGGAATGCTTCAGACAGAATAGTACGTATTGCAGTCATTCACTTACTTTTCATTATGAGTAACCCGAATTTCCTTGAAACGAAAAGTTTTCAACAGGCCATCCCAAGAAATCAAAGAATCATATTCTACTACAAAAATGTTGTATTATAAAAAAATCCAAAATGGCAAAACTTATTTCCCCAATATTTTTTAGAATGTATAAAGTTTAAATTTGGTTTGTGCTTGTGCCCCGCCTACTTATATTACACTTGACCATCGAACTCGCTTTGTAAGATCAATAGAACCGCCCAGTTACGTAACATAGCACCGCCGCCCTGTGAGTATGCTGTTGTTCTAAACTTTCAGGTATGATCACTACTTCTGTTATGTAAGATCTTCAGCTCTGCCAGATAAGATCAATAGTTCTGCCACGTAAGACCTTTCTCTTCTTCAGTTAAGATAACTAATTATGCGTGTAAGATCCCTAACTTCGACTTGGGAGATCACATTCTCCGCCTAGTTACACAGTTCTGCCCTGCAGAATCCCTAGTTCCACCATGTTAACTGTAGCTCCACCCTGTATGATCATTGCTCCGCCATGTTAACTGTAGCTCCACCCTGTATGATCATTTGCTCCGCCATGGTAACTGTAGCTCCCCCCTGTATGATCATTTGCTCCGCGATGGTAACTGTAGCTCCACCCTGTATGATCATTTGCTCCGCCATGGTAACTGTAGCTCCACCCTGTATGATCACTTGCTCCGCCATGGTAACTGTAGCTCCACCTTGTATGATCATTGCTTCGCCATGTTAACTGTAGCTCCACCCTGTATGATCATTTGCTCCGCCATGTTAACTGTAGGGTCACTTGCTCCGTTCTGTATGATCACTAGCACCGTTCTGCAATATAGCAAAATCTCCGCGCGATAAGACCACCGGATTCGACATGTTAAACATAGCTCCGCCCTGTTAGGAAACATTACTTTGCTATATTTAAGCTTCCCACTTTAGATGGAATAACTCTTAATCAAGAACCTAGCAACAAGTAAGGTTGATCTACTTCAATGCTGCAATATTCCTCAACGAACATAACTCCGCCCGTTTTCATGTTGTAATTCCATCCCGTTAGAACACTTTGCATATTCACTATGCATAGTACCGCCTTGTGTCAGTCAAAATGAATAAATCCCGCCCACATACGTGTTTAAGTGCCCCTATTATTATCCTCAGAAATGATCATCTTCTATCACATCGCTGATGTCGTTTCCATTTTGTATACATATGTAAATCTCCTTCAGAATTTTGATGACACGTCTATCAAGCGCTATTAGATGGTTCTGGATGAGGACTGGGAATAATTTGTCACGTGACGTTTCTGCTTTCATCAATGCTGAAAGTTTATCCGGTCCTATGTAGAACTTGGCAAGCTTCATGAACGTTGAGTACCTGATCTTGCAGCACTGGAACACAGGGGCAAGGATGCTCATATCGTCCAGTCGCCATTTTCCAAACCTGCGAATACAAATTTAAAGCCATACAAAAACAAAATAGACAGTCCAAAACCTCTTTTTGTTTTCACTATCTCGAGGAAGCAGTAATGCATTTTTTTTCATTCAGAAAATGCATTATAGTGAAACTTGGCTAAAGCAACCGTATGGACTTGACGAGATGCTGTCATTTTATTTAAACAACTGTAACCCCTTTCTTCTCTACACTACCAAACAAGACCTCCTGTGTATTCTGTAACCCTGTCTTCTCTACACTACCAAACAAGACCTCCTTTGTATTCTGTAACCCTGTCTTCTCTACACTACCAAACAAGACCTCCTGTGTATTCTGTAACCCTGTCTTCTCTACACTACCAAACAAGACCTCCTGTGTATTCTGTAACCCTGTCTTCTCTACACTACCAAACAAGACCTCCTGTGTATTCTGTAACCCTGTCTTCTCTACACTACCAAACAAGACCTCCTGTGTATTCTGTAACCCTGTCTTCTCTACACTACCAAACAAGACCTCCTGTGTATTCTGTAACCCTGTCTTCTCTACACTACCAAACAAGACCTCCTGTGTATTCTGTAACCCTGTCTTCTCTACACTACCAAACAAGACCTCCTGTGTATTCTGTAACCCTGTCTTCTCTACACTACCAAACAAGACCTCCTGTGTATTCTGTAACCCTGTCTTCTCTACACTACCAAACAAGACCTCCTGTGTATTCTGTAACCCTGTCTTCTCTACACTACCAAACAAGACCTCCTGTGTATTCTGTAACCCTGTCTTCTCTACACTACCAAACAAGACCTCCTGTGTATTCTGTAACCCTGTCTTCTCTACACTACCAAACAAGACCTCCTGTGTATTCTGTAACCCTGTCTTCTCTACACTACCAAACAAGACCTCCTGTGTATTCTGTAACCCTGTCTTCTCTACACTACCAAACAAGACCTCCTGTGTATTCTGTAACCCTGTCTTCTCTACACTACCAAACAAGACCTCCTGTGTATTCTGTAACCCTGTCTTCTCTACACTACCAAACAAGACCTCCTGTGTATTCTGTAACCCTGTCTTCTCTACACTACCAAACAAGACCTCCTGTGTATTCTGTAACCCTGTCTTCTCTACACTACCAAACAAGACCTCCTGTGTATTCTGTAACCCTGTCTTCTCTACACTACCAAACAAGACCTCCTGTGTATTCTGTAACCCTGTCTTCTCTACACTACCAAACAAGACCTCCTGTGTATTCTGTAACCCTGTCTTCTCTACACTACCAAACAAGACCTCCTGTGTATTCTGTAACCCTGTCTTCTCTACACTACCAAACAAGACCTCCTGTGTATTCTGTAACCCTGTCTTCTCTACACTACCAAACAAGACCTCCTGTGTATTCTGTAACCCTGTCTTCTCTACACTACCAAACAAGACCTCCTGTGTATTCTGTAACCCTGTCTTCTCTACACTACCAAACAAGACCTCCTGTGTATTCTGTAACCCTGTCTTCTCTACACTACCAAACAAGACCTCCTGTGTATTCTGTAACCCTGTCTTCTCTACACTACCAAACAAGACCTCCTGTGTATTCTGTAACCCTGTCTTCTCTACACTACCAAACAAGACCTCCTGTGTATTCTGTAACCCTGTCTTCTCTACACTACCAAACAAGACCTCCTGTGTATTCTGTAACCCTGTCTTCTCTACACTACCAAACAAGACCTCCTGTGTATTCTGTAACCCTGTCTTCTCTACACTACCAAACAAGACCTCCTGTGTATTCTGTAACCCTGTCTTCTCTACACTACCAAACAAGACCTCCTGTGTATTCTGTAACCCTGTCTTCTCTACACTACCAAACAAGACCTCCTGTGTATTCTGTAACCCTGTCTTCTCTACACTACCAAACAAGACCTCCTGTGTATTCTGTAACCCTGTCTTCTCTACACTACCAAACAAGACCTCCTGTGTATTCTGTAACCCTGTCTTCTCTACACTACCAAACAAGACCTCCTGTGTATTCTGTAACCCTGTCTTCTCTACACTACCAAACAAGACCTCCTGTGTATTCTGTAACCCTGTCTTCTCTACACTACCAAACAAGACCTCCTGTGTATTCTGTAACCCTGTCTTCTCTACACTACCAAACAAGACCTCCTGTGTATTCTGTAACCCTGTCTTCTCTACACTACCAAACAAGACCTCCTGTGTATTCTGTAACCCTGTCTTCTCTACACTACCAAACAAGACCTCCTGTGTATTCTGTAACCCTGTCTTCTCTACACTACCAAACAAGACCTCCTGTGTATTCTGTAACCCTGTCTTCTCTACACTACCAAACAAGACCTCCTGTGTATTCTGTAACCCTGTCTTCTCTACACTACCAAACAAGACCTCCTGTGTATTCTGTAACCCTGTCTTCTCTACACTACCAAACAAGACCTCCTGTGTATTCTGTAACCCTGTCTTCTCTACACTACCAAACAAGACCTCCTGTGTATTCTGTAACCCTGTCTTCTCTACACTACCAAACAAGACCTCCTGTGTATTCTGTAACCCTGTCTTCTCTACACTACCAAACAAGACCTCCTGTGTATTCTGTAACCCTGTCTTCTCTACACTACCAAACAAGACCTCCTGTGTATTCTGTAACCCTGTCTTCTCTACACTACCAAACAAGACCTCCTGTGTATTCTGTAACCCTGTCTTCTCTACACTACCAAACAAGACCTCCTGTGTATTCTGTAACCCTGTCTTCTCTACACTACCAAACAAGACCTCCTGTGTATTCTGTAACCCTGTCTTCTCTACACTACCAAACAAGACCTCCTGTGTATTCTGTAACCCTGTCTTCTCTACACTACCAAACAAGACCTCCTGTGTATTCTGTAACCCTGTCTTCTCTACACTACCAAACAAGACCTCCTGTGTATTCTGTAACCCTGTCTTCTCTACACTACCAAACAAGACCTCCTGTGTATTCTGTAACCCTGTCTTCTCTACACTACCAAACAAGACCTCCTGTGTATTCTGTAACCCTGTCTTCTCTACACTACCAAACAAGACCTCCTGTGTATTCTGTAACCCTGTCTTCTCTACACTACCAAACAAGACCTCCTGTGTATTCTGTAACCCTGTCTTCTCTACACTACCAAACAAGACCTCCTGTGTATTCTGTAACCCTGTCTTCTCTACACTACCAAACAAGACCTCCTGTGTATTCTGTAACCCTGTCTTCTCTACACTACCAAACAAGACCTCCTGTGTATTCTGTAACCCTGTCTTCTCTACACTACCAAACAAGACCTCCTGTGTATTCTGTAACCCTGTCTTCTCTACACTACCAAACAAGACCTCCTGTGTATTCTGTAACCCTGTCTTCTCTACACTACCAAACAAGACCTCCTGTGTATTCTGTAACCCTGTCTTCTCTACACTACCAAACAAGACCTCCTGTGTATTCTGTAACCCTGTCTTCTCTACACTACCAAACAAGACCTCCTGTGTATTCTGTAACCCTGTCTTCTCTACACTACCAAACAAGACCTCCTGTGTATTCTGTAACCCTGTCTTCTCTACACTACCAAACAAGACCTCCTGTGTATTCTGTAACCCTGTCTTCTCTACACTACCAAACAAGACCTCCTGTGTATTCTGTAACCCTGTCTTCTCTACACTACCAAACAAGACCTCCTGTGTATTCTGTAACCCTGTCTTCTCTACACTACCAAACAAGACCTCCTGTGTATTCTGTAACCCTGTCTTCTCTACACTACCAAACAAGACCTCCGGTGTATTCTGTAACCCTGTCTTCTCTACACTACCAAACAAGACCTCCGGTGTATTCTGTAACCCCTGTCTTCTCTACACTAACAAACAAGACCTCCTGTGTATTCTGTAACCCCTGTCTTCTCTACACTACCAAACAAGACCTCCTGTGTATTCTGTAACCCTGTCTCTTACACCTGTATGGTGTATCCTAGGGAATTTTAACTTAGAAATTATACTGTATAATTGTTTTACCTTCCCACCTCCTTAGAGTATGTCAGGAATAATATTGTGTTTATATATAAAATGATACTGATGGTGTTAATATTAACAATTGTCTACTTTTACTTTCCCAGTATGCTGATGACACTTATTTGGTTTTTGATTGCACACAAAGTTCATCAAAAGAGGCATTTAAAGAATTGAAAAGTTTTGCATATATTTCTGGACTTAAAAATGATTACGTTATACAAAATGAAGTGACGAATTGACACCTTTTGGCTTGCGTATGATGTAGATACGCATAAGATAGCAAAGCGAATTCCAAAAAGAAATTGGTAAACCTCAGCACATTTTGACAACCAATGTATATTTTGTTAAAGTAGGAATAGTATATAGCCCTTAATATGAGCTGTGTAACATCGAATAGAGAAAATAAAGCATGTGACAAAGTACAAACTCTACTACAAAATTTTGAGTTCTAATTAGACGCATTAATTATTCCATAACATTTTAATTTCCCGATTATATGTCTTATCCTATTAAATCTTTTATTATTTAGAAAAGAAGATACAGAATTGAAAAATAGTATCCAAATAACCGTGCTACTGACACCTATTTATAACAGGGGTTACGTCCTTTACCTTTTCATGTTTCATATTTAAATTTTTCAGTCGATCGGTCTGTTTGTCCGTCTGTCTTTCTACCCGTCTTTTCTGTCTGTCTCTCTAGTCTGTCTGTCTATCTGACTCTCTGTCGCTCTTTCCGTTTACTTCTCTTTAGTTCTTCCATTTCTTTGTTTTCTTGTTTCTCATTTTCTTTCTTTTCTAATATATCATTACAATAAATAAAATGCCACTTACAAAAAAGTAATATGGATTAGTGTGAATGTATGTGTGAAAGTGGAATGTATTGTGTATTATGAATTGTACGTGTTATTTTTATGTGGAAAAAAATCTGAACCCCCCCCCCCCCCCCCCCCCAAAAAAAACACAACTTTAATTATACTGCGTGAAATATGAGGAAAAACTAATGAAAATCTAAAGCTAAATCTCAAGTGACCTAAAAAACGTGATTTGCCATTATAGTATGATGTTGAACATGTTTATATTTAAAATTTCGGCAAAACGAGTAAAACAGCCTCTCTGGTATGATACCTAGATCTCCGTACATATATGCAAACTGATGCTAAGGGAGCGAACTCATGGTAGTTACGTAAAAAGTTTTTGTGAGCCAAACAGTTGCACCATTTGAGCTAGGAAACTGAATCCTGCCGCCCGCAAAGCGAAAGAAAAAATATCTATCTGATAATGCCTGTTTAATAGAGAAAGCAGACGTACGAGGCGGGTGTGCGTGGCTTGTAATGAGGTCTGTTCACACTACATTGAGAGTAGGATGTTGGGCCAAGACACATTGAAAACACATAAATCTCGAACAGATTTAGATGTTAGAATATTCCACTATGCAAAGACCACAAATACTATTCTGTCGTAACCATTTATTAAATCACTTTATTTGCTCCCCAAAGTTTCATTAGTAGCTGCACCTCATATCCCTTCATCACTATTAAATATAAACCAAAAAACATGGTATATTATTTAATTGATAGTAGCAGATGCGAAGTCTGATGTGGGGTCCAGGTTGAGTAGGGTGGTCAGCAAATTATGTAATTTCCGAAAAAAAATGATATCATATTTCAATCAAATAAATTGCATAACGTTTATTTTGAAAAAAAACCCAGATTGTAATTGAAAATAATGTTCATAATATTATATTTCGACAAAAATTATAAGCAAGACTTGGGAACCATTCCTGCAAACACAGAAATCCGTCTGGAATCGAATTAATTCACACATTCCCAACATGCCCTTTAATTACCAAACGAGTTTGATTGCAAAATAATTTCAACGATTTTTGTTTTGAAAGCAAATGTTGAAACGGCATTCGATTGAAAGCTTTATCACTTGTGACAATGATTAATCAAGTCCTATCATGAACATTTAATTAACTGATGACGGATACGGTAACACTGATTAAGTGGTACTCCTATGTTTATATGCCTATGCATGTTTTTTTCTTAAAACTTTAATATTTAACCTAAATTCATCAATGAAATATATGCTACAACGTTACACATTCCTTTTTTAAAGAACAGCTACTAGTTTAAGTGTATACGTCAATACGTGTACTCACTTCTTACGTACTTATATACAAGTTTTATCAAAATGCCAGTCTACTCCACCAATCGTAAGGATCAGTATTAAGTCCCCTGCCTTTAGGCATCAGTTGGTATGGTAATAGGTATGGGAGAGGCCCGTCACACTTTCAGCCTTGTGCATAGATATCAAACCGTCATTTACCATGCAAATCTATTCCCCGATGCATTCAACGGAGACTGGACGGAATTAAGTATTGATAATATCATTCTAAATATGTATTTATTTCATAATTTCATAAATAAGTTTAATTATTGATATGTTGTAAGGCGAGTTAAAATTGTCCAATCAAAAAATGTGTACTAAGTAAACCTATTCCTTTGAGGTTCAAATCACAGAACTTTGGATATGAATTGTAATGTATTAAGTATTTAATGATTTATAACCTTAATCCTTTGTTGAAAGGATATCTTCATAAGTTATAACAATCTGTTTGTTCCAAATACAATTCTTGACAATAAAAGTTTTCATAGTCAAACTCGAAGGTTTATGGTTAACACATATTTGACATCTATACATTGCAGCCAGCGATTGCTTGAATGATATCTCATGACCTTTCTTAATATACATTACATTACCTTGGCACAGTTCTCATGACCTTTCTTATTATTCATTACATTAACTGGGAACTGTTCTCGTGACCTTTCCTATTATACATTATATCACCTGGGCACAGATCTCATGACATTTCCTATTATACATTACATCAACTGGGAACTGTTCTTATGACCTTTCCTATTATACATTACAATACCTGGGCACAGATCTCGTGACCTTTTCTATTATACATTACAATACCTGGGAACTGTTCTCATGACCTTTCCTATTATACATTTCATTTCCTAGGCAGATATCTGATGACCTTTCCTATTATACATTACATTTCCTGGGAACTGTTCTCATGACCTTTCCTATTATACATTACATTACCTGGGCAGATATCTGATGACCTTTCCTATTATACATTACAATACTTGGGAACTGTTCTTATGACCTTTCCTATTATACATTACAATACCTGGGAACTGTTCTCATGACCTTTCCTATTATACATTACATTACCTGGGCAGATATCTGATGACCTTTCCTATTTTACATTACATTACCTGGGCACAGTTCTCTTGACCTTCCCTATTATACATTACAATACCTGTGCACAATTCTCATTACCTTCCTTAATGAACGACTAAATTCATGCCAATAATTCTACTCCTTTAACGCGGAACCATGTTAAACCAGATACATGTATTCCGGACTATTTGCATTCTGGCCATCTACATGTATATACGTTACACTCTTTGTACATTGAGCGGGTCACAATCGTTATTTTGTTCAGTAATGAAAAGTTCAAATGAACCAAGTTCCACACTTCAGGGACTAAAACAGCGGGTACTTACGATCGTCCGTTATCAAGATGGAGATGGAACGTGTCGTTGCCAAAATCTTTGAACGTTTCGTAGTGATGTCTGTCCAAATTGCCTGAAACAAATATAGAAATGCTGTAACGACGTCCATATTATAATTATGGTGGGTGTATTTAAAATAGTTACATGAAACGTGTCTAATGATTTCATATTTTTTTTATTTAAAATACATTCTCAGTGTTTTTATGTAAAGTTGTCAGGTGTGTCACCTTTATAATGTTTGTACCTCTGCAGATTTAGAAACATGAGATATTACCCTGTATTATATAATTTAATAGTATGAGGCGATTGATGTGTTACCTCGACATAATTAGGTGTGGGGTGTTCTTCAAAGCCTCGATTTGGCGACACCGTAGTGACCAAATTCGAGCGACCCCCACCCCACTCCCGCAACCTAACCGTGTCTATCGTGACACCTTTCATCGTGAAACACTATAAAATGTTCCCCTGCTGGTCCCATTACAGTACAACAGTTGTCATATAACCTTAGCTGTTGTGAAGAGGTCAAGTGCAATTTACACGAAATTGATAAAGCTCGATCCCAACTCTCCTGAAGAAAAGTAAGACAACCATTTCATGCTTTATGCAGCGTGCACATCGAACAAAATCGATAGCCCAGCCGATAGATCTTCTCACTTTTTTATTCAGATGTTTTCCCTTTCATACATGAATGCGTCTATCCTTTCTTTATTTCCTAAAACATTTTTTTGAAAGCAATTAAAGGCTATAATGACGTCAATGTTGCTACTACATGGCCCGGCGTATATGTTGTACTGAATTATCATTCTTATTCCTACGACGATTAGGTGTGCGCCAACATCTCTCGTCCCTGTGAAAATTCTTGTATATTATTCCATTCTAATTTGTGCTAGGATAGACATTTTACATGAGAAGCCATGGCGTTTATATGAAACATCTTCATAGTAATAATTAACCAAGTCTCTTAATTGGATGAAACTGTCTAACATGGATATGCAATTATTATGTAAATGCAACCTGTCATAAGTGCACACAGTAAAACAGATTCATTCTGCGAGACAAACGCGAGATAAATTAAAACAAATTAATGTCTGCTTAAAAATATACCTTAAATATCTTTGTGTCGTTCATATATAGTAGTTCAAACGAATATCAGAATAAATATGAATAAAACAACCTTTCACCAAAATTATGAAATTACTCGTATTTCTTTAAAGACGTTTGTAAATAAATGTTTTTCTCTCTCTCAAAATGTGTCGTACCACCTTGTACAAGTCACGAAGACATAACTAGGTGAGTTTTATATTATGACATTCATTCCACAACAGGTCATTTACAATTCATCCTGATAAATGACTTGTACGGAATGAATAATTAATTAACACAAACTCAAATTAAAAAAAGAAATAGTTACGAAATAATGTATACAGACATACCCTCTATTTGACAGAAAATGTTTGACAACAGGAAATAGGATGTTGCAGCATAACCGAGAATCTCAAATGCTCTGAATAGTTTCGAGTTGGTTTTGTCCAAAGCGAGAATGCGTAATGTTTATGCTAAACTGAGTCTTTTTGGCGCAATGACAGTTCATTTGTTTGCAAACAATATATTAGGTCAATTCTTTGCAAATATTTATAAATAACGTTTGACATAACTTTTTTTTATCTTTATCACGTTACGTCCGTTCTATTAATCCTATCAAGTTCTAAGAACGCTATGTTCTGTGAGTTCAGACTTTCCCTTGGGAACAGTCCTCAGAACAAGCCTTATTCTTCGTAACTGCTCAAGTAAGACTCTTTGCTAATTATTGCCATCAAGATCAGTCAAAATAATCGACTACAAAACCCAGTTTCGACATAATCTTATACCACTTCAGAAGTGGGCTACATACTGGATGTAAGGTTCAACACAACAAAGCATTATGGCTATCAACAGAAGAAAAGCTCCAACTATTCAAAGGAAAACCTCAGACTTCTATCTACATCAGAATTCCCAATATCTTGGAATCAATTTTAAGCGAACTTCTGAAGTGGACCTCCCAATACAATAAAATACTACAAACCAAGTATCTCCTTTCCTTGGCTTCGTTCGGCGTAACGTACGTAAAACAGTATTCCCAATTTAATTCAAACAGCTTACTGCTCTCTGGTCCGACATGCGCTACACCGATTTTGAAGGCCCCTTCTTCAATAGGAATATTGCAAACGAAATTTGGAAAAATACAGAGACGAGCAGCGCACTTTGAGAAAAAATACAAGAGATAAAGCATGTATCATCCATGCTTCAGGATACTAATGACAGCCATTCTTCGAGAGATGGAGAGATCGATGACTTCTCTTTATATTCAACATCATCCATGGCTGTGAAGCAAGCTATCCCTGCTGACACCACAAAGTCAATGTAGCTCCAAGCTATTCAGATGAGGAGACTCCAAACAACATCATCATACCCGGAACTCGTCAAAATCCCCTACCATATCGTGGACCGGGAACCATTAGAACAGTCTACCGAAATTGCTATGACCAGTTAATTATCAAAACACTTAAAACCTACCCTAGTTTTAAACCACGGCCGTGCCGAGGGAAATCCCCTGGAAGTTGCTTGATATATATTTTCAAGTAGTAAATTCTAAGACATTAAGTCGATACCATACAAATATCGATTAACACAAACCACGAGACCACTTCATGTTTGGGGGTATTACAATAATGTTCGGGTTTATTACAATAATGTTCGGGGGTATTACAATCATGTTTTGGGGTATTATAATAATGTTCGGGTTTATTACAAACATATTTGGGGGTATTACAATAATGTTCGGGGGTATTACAATACAACAATGATTTCTGAATTCCCTTGTTTGAGTGAAAAAGGCCATGAACGTGGTGACCTCTTCAAGATTTTTCATCTTCCCTCACAAAAACATTTCTCCCTCTATCTAATCGACTATTGTTATGCTGTGGTCCCACATTAGCCTACTTGTATTTCTAGAGTTGAAAGATCGCGTCGGATGTGATGACCACTTCGTCCATATTAGGACAACGTCATCGTACGTTCATGATTAACTCAAACACCTAAAATCCCAAACACATACAGGAGCAACGTCGGGCTAATATCATTTTCTCTTTCCGACTTAAGCGTTACATCTTTTACAGAAATCAGCCCTCACAGGTCCCATAGTGTGGCACGCCGAGTTATGAGAACGTGTCAACTCCTGACTTAGAAACCAATAAATAACTTGTGTCTCCGACAGAATGGCAGATTGTGGGTTTTCATTTTCAAATTATTTCCCTCTTTACAATTAATGACTCACATGCAAACGTGACAATGAGTGAAGTACACACTATTTTTTTTTTGTTAGCAGTGATCCTAACCAAATAATCTGTAACTGTTTCCTGTTTTCGTAAAAGTAAATTAAGGATTAAAGTCTTCCAACAGCCAAGCTCATATGACAACTGTGTCCTCTGATGATAGAGCGACTTTAAGGTCATTTTAAAGCGACACCACACTTAAATGTCATAACCTTGACACCGTAGTATGACATTTCACTTGTCACTGTAATGACAACTAGCTAACCAGAAGTGTCTAGAGAGACAGTAATGAAAAGGAAAACTAGATAAATAGAACGGTAAAATGAGAAGTCCGGAGTGTCGTATTGGCTACAGAAGACAAACGTGTATATGTCTCTTTTCTGGGGCTCCGATATATTAAGTGATATCTCCATCATGAAATATTGATATCACTTAATAAATATGTGGTATGGGTTCAACAGTTGATATACAAACATTAAAAATCAACTTTCGTCATTTCATGAACGTTCACATAATATATTATCATTAATTCATTATGGTAATAAGATGATATAACTGCGTGGAAATGATATGATCTAGATAAGTAATTGTTGGTATCACTAAATGAACAATTAATATCGCTAATTCATTCTAGTGATTTCACCAAGTTTGCTTTGAAAACAAAAAGGAGTTGGATACTTATATTGCGAGCTGTCGAAAGCGTCTGTTTCTTTGCCAAGCAAAGAGTGTAAATGACCGGTGTCCAATTTTCCTCTGGATAACTTTTAAACAGACTCTAAACTAAATTCCCGATTCTATACAGGACCACCCATGATTCTGTCACCCAAACCATCAAGAGTTTGAGCATAAGATAACATGAACTTTGGACCTTGCCTTATCGGAACATATGGACATAACTAAAGGCCTATAAAAGCAAACAACATTTGATATAACATAATTATGTCAGATTAAGCTATGTACATGATTAGCACTGAAATATGATTACCTATGAAATATATACGTTTACGGTTTGTTTAGATATGTTTCAATTTTCTTTCTCCTTTAATTTCGCTTTGAATGGTATCTCAATCGGAACCTCTGGTTAGCCGGATTTTATGATGACGTGCATATGGACGAATTGCCTTAAGCGTTGGTCAGGATGTACCATTTCAATGAGACAGAACTTCAAATAAAGAAGAACCTGAGCTGGTGCGATTGGAAGTTGAAACAGTCGGCGTTTGATCTATGATACCCCTACTTGTTTGGTAAAAGGAATTGGTTAATGTGTATCCCGCTGTCTGATAAATCGATCGTAGGAGATAGCTTGTTTAGGTTTCCGCAGAATTTGGACAGCTCTTCTATGACCTCTAGTTGGGAACGTCAAAGAGACATGATCTACTGTGTTCCTATTACAACACTTTTGTCTTCTAACATTGCTTTATTACCCATTCCAGTTGGAGGTGTCTGAACACTTTTGACTTGGCCGTGGTCAACAGTGTGGCTGGTACATTGACATGACCAGTAAATGGTATCATTGTCAGTGAGCCTTACAAAAACAAACCAATACGGTCGATATAAATATAATTCAAAGAGGTACCAATAAAACACGCAAATATTAATGTACCTGTCATGAAGTCAAATACATGAGTGTCCATCAGGTCTAACAGTCGACGACCGGTGTTGTAGGGAGACTTCGTCTTCACTTTATCGCACAAATCATCGTACACCTCCCAGTAGGCTTTGCGGTGTTTGCTGTACGACCGTTTCCACGGGTTACGCCATGTTTTCCGAGCTGCTATCTTTTCAGGAGGAAGGAAAGCCGCCATTGATGATTCGAGTAAATCCGGGGACCCACAGATCGCGTGGCCTGAGTCGCAGTAATACGAACAGCTGCCATGGAAACAGAGATTGTTGGCTGAAATTAAAGAAACCGGTGTTAATGAGTTTAACGTTTATCGCCAAGACATGGTTTTAACAGAATATATCAGTATCGTAAAAGTTCCTATAACCCATCAGTCACTCAATCGAAGCCTGAAAGCCCTACATTTTTCGTATTTAATAAACCTTCCTTGACAGGACGCCCCAGTTTCCAATAAATCAGATTATATTCACAAATAAGAACTAATCACTTAAGAGAAAAAACAACCAACCTTTTAGGGAGGTCAGGAAAAAAGGTTTTAATTTGTTATAAAGGGACTGATTAGTAAAAAAAAAAATAAGAAACCTTGTTATAATGACAAAACCCTAGACTTAATTTCTGCAAAAAAATACAAGCCTTCCGTTATGGCCTACTGCAGCACTAAAATGGGCGCCCCTTCTTTACAGAGTATGATAATTCAGGACTTACTCTCTTTCCAACTCACACCAAAACCAAAAATATTGAAGTCTTATACTGTAATTTTCATAACAGAGCTAAAAATACCGATAAACTACCATTTCTGTAAACGGATTAATGAATAAGTGCTGAATGAGAAGTACATGTATACACTTAATTAATGAGATTCTTTGTACGTTATATTTACATCAGACTGTCGACGTATCCCGTTTACAGTTTTATCTCTCCATAACATGAAAGACGTAATGTTTATTATCGCTCTATGTAAAGTGTTACCATATGTTCCCGTTTGAGCTAGCTCTTTGTGGGTGGGTAATAACATTGATACCGCTATCACAGGGGCCAGGCATCTGTGTGTTATGCTATTTATAAAAGTATATTAAAAATATTCCGTAAACCATTTTATTAACGTGTCCGAACCCTGTGGTCGCCAATTATGTTTATGAAAAACACAGACACCCATGGATTCAGAAAACACATGGACGGTCTTTTCGATGTTGTAATGTACCATAAAGGTTAGTTAAAGGACGGCGAAACAGAACATTGAACATGATAGAAATTCCTGTGCATGTGACACACAAATACAATAAAACTATAAAAACATTAACTTTATTTGTTTTACAACAATTACGAAACAAATTCTATTATCTTATGTTAGTCTTATGCAACAGGAGTACTCTTGAAGTGGTGGGTCCATACATTTTCACGTCCGATCGGGAAATCGAACCTCGGCCGTCTTAGTGAAAGACGACTGCACCACCCGTCCACCCCAATAAAACTCTATATAACTAAGAAAAATTGTATCTGATCCTTTTTGTTTAAGACATTAATAAGATGCATTTCAAACCGTTGGGAAAGGACTTCAACTCCCGCTGTAAGACCCACCTATATAACCAATACATATCAAAGCTTGTTGAGTTTATGTAAGTAAGCATGTTTTACGTATTCCTATCAAAGCTTAGTTCAAACAATACATTAATTTTCAAATAAAAACTAAAGTAAAGAAGTATTAGCGGCATTGGGAAACTAAGTATTTCTATTGAATTAGCTTCAATATTTTTGGTACAATTAGCAATTTAGCCAAGTCAAAACCGACAGTGGAAGTAACAAAAGAACCCCTTCAATTCAGATTTTAAAAAACCCGCATGTTCAACTGTTCAGGATGGTTTTGAGATGTTCCCCCGTGACTACCAATTCCAGCCATCGTATCTAAGGAAGCGCCGACATTTTAGTGTGTGCATTAGATTGCATTTCATGATCATTGTGCGCAAGGCGGCACTTCTATCCAACAGTATACTTTCTCGATCTTTATATAAAAAAAGGTTTTTCAGAAGAGGTGAAGAATATGGAAATGTAAGAAATTATTATTACAAACAAATGCAAAGTATTAGCTAAATAAATCAAATTACCAGTTCACAGTTCGATTAGAACCACTCCATTATCAAATCTTTCTTTGCTGAAGATACACCTGTGACTGTCGTATCGTGCACGTGTTTTGTTAGTTAAGCGTCTACATGATGAAGACTTACCGGGAAGAACGAATACTCGTGGGTTGGTGCAGACCAATGCACGTGAAAAGACAGATGAATTCAGTGTGATATCATTTTTATTTGGTTACACAATTTCTGAGGATATCTGAGAAGGAACAGCCAGCTTCGCGACGTTTTTAGGTAAGTAGGTTTTAGTTTTTGAATTGGTTGCCGATTTAAAATGATAACCAGTTTAAGGTGGCTCAACACACCACGAAAAAATGGATAAAACCATTGAAATCTAACTATTGTGTTTCCATTCTCGTTTACCAAACAAAGCATGCACTAAAATGTGGGCGCTTCCTTATATACGAAAACCGGAAGGGGTAGTTAATGGCGACCATCTCAAAAGCAGTTTATAATTTGAACTTTAAACTTTTTTTTTTTATTTGGGTTGAGAACTTTCTAACTTGCAGTGTAGGTACAAGAGCATGGTCAGCTTGACCTCACACATTCCGAGATTACACTAAAAACTGTAATTTGGTCCTCAACACCATTTCCTCAAAAAATAGTTTCCAATGTTAACTTTACTTACCTGGAGATATGAAAAATGTCTTGGACAATTTATGATCCGCTAGACGCTTTATGTCTCGAGTCATGTTGACAACCCTCCCGGCAGTTGGTGGAACTCGGTAAAACCCCAATACTCTAAATAAATTAAAGGTAACAAATGTCAGTTCATATCCTTAGGTATACTTGTAAATAGCTGCATTTCGATAGATACATATCTTCATGATTAATACGTATGGACAGTTAATCAAGACACCAAATAGTTTGTTCAGTATCACAACAAACATCATAGAGGGTCGCAGGGTGGCCGTATTTGTTCGTTGAATGAACGACGTTTTTGTCTGAGGTGCAATACAAATTCTCTCATCCATTTCCGTGATTCGATTTCACACGAAAACGTCGTTTAAAACACACATTTACGAAAATAAATATTCTCAAAAAAATATTCGTTTAGCAGTATGCAAAAGGCGAGAGAACGATATTTTTTCAACAATATTCGAAAATACACGCACACATGCTAATTTATATAACTTTTTATCTACTACTGTTCAATTCTACATTATATGTATATTTACATCTGTACTCCGAGACGCGAGATGTGTAAAAGCTCGACCAATTCTCGATGCGAATAGTTACCAAAATATATTACTCACCAAAGATAGAATTACTAACAGTAATGTTTTTGTTTTTAGGTGTAGTATACATGTCATTCTATTTGATAAATATTTAGATTCTAAGCCTCATTGTTTTCAATCCCCATGGTTCCAATCATCACTGTTTTTAATACTACATGTATTACGCTTGTAATTTTTTTTTATAAAAAATGTGAAAATAAAAAACTGTTTAAAATATTAAAATAAACATCTGTTTCTATCAATTAATATCATCTCATTTTACCCAGTAATTGCATTTTTTTTTAATAATTTCTGTCAAACGTTCATGCTTTATAGAAGCATAATGGATAAAGTAAAAAATGTTGATCGTGCAGTTTAGACATAAGGATAGGGGCAAATCTGACCCAAATACATTTATACATACAAGTCTCATCACAATTGTCACTAATCTACTTTCTTAATTGTTTCTCGTAGAATTATAACCATATCTTAGTTGACACTTATGCCAGAACATTTCTCGTAAATAAAAACTAATATACAGTAAGCTGTTGTGCTTTTTTTGTAGATAATGATGAATATTCATTTATGCAAATGATCTATAAAAATAAGCACCACATGTGACGTGTGTAACCAACGACGACAGTATTTATTGTTTTTGCGTAAACGATTTTACAAAGTCAAAATTATTAAGAAATATCCTTTGATTAAGACATGTAAAACTGAAGATATTCATCGACATCTTAAAAACCAAACAAATATTCATGATCATTACTCAAACAACCTCTTTTGATAGTTTAATTCTAATTTAAAACTGAATATTTATGAATTTAAAAGTAAATGACGTAATATCAAAAAAAAAAAACTTATTTCAAAATTCCATATAAAAAAACCGCGCTGAACTGATTGAATATCCATATTGTAAACTACAGTAAAACCCCGCTAACTGGAACTCCAGATCAATAATTCGAGGAATACAATGTATTAGGATTTTCTCCTGTGCTTCTTGACGGGCGCCACATGCGGTGCAGATACGGAAACGGTGTGCTTGACGTCACAAAGACCAAAAGTGGTGATGTATACAGTAGAGTCAATCACATGGGATAGACAAGAGATAGTTGTCAAATATAAGAGTATAACGATCCAACGAATAGTTTACATAATAGATAGGAAGTCCAACACTATTATATATGTTGTATCACGTGTCTTGCCAGTGGTAAACACTTGTACGAGTTTAATACTGAAAATCACTTAGTGTCGGATATACCTTTTTGCTGTTAATCTTCCAACAGCATATTCGTAAGGATTTCAAGAATTCTGACTGTATAAAATCTCGCGCGATGTTTGAAATCAACTCTCATACACAACCTGGTCTGTCTTCGCGAACGAACCAAAAAATAGAAATGTAACGCGAAAAAGAAGTGTTTTGCAGCACATTGATGTGCACCATACTCAGTAACAAATTCAGTTAGATATTAACGGAAACATAAATCTCAACTTATCATTGTGAATGACCATTGTTTATTATTGCTGATCACTAGTCCTAGTGGTCAGTCTACTTGACCAATGGAGATCCGTACCTGTCAAGATGGAATGCGGCCACTTCCGCGTTATGGCGTTCGTAGTCACTGAAGTAGAAATGATTTGGGAGCGTTTCCTGTTCCCGGGGGTACCTGGAAAGATCAATGTCATATGGTAAACGACGTCATATCAATTGATAGAGTGACGTTATTTGATAAAATGACGTCATGTTTAGTCAAACATCAAGCATTTTGTCGTTAACATATGAAGAATATTTCTGTAAACAATGTCATTCAAACATTCTGTTATATGCCGGAGGATAGTAACCACGGGCCCCGTCTCCTTTGACTTTCTACATTTGCACATCATGATGAGTCTTTGGACATTTTATAGCTCCGTACTGTACATGTCGACAGGTAAGATAGAGCAGGGGAAACTAAGAACACTTTTTCTCTTTATTTACTTCAGAAAAACCTACATATGAAAAACCTATACACAAAAAACAGCACACTTTTTTTCCCAATCAATGTTTGTTTCCGGGGATATTCAGACAGTACTCGTATATTCCTGTCTATACTTACTCTAACGACTGAAATACTCGTTATACGACACCGTGAAATGTTACATGTATACATACAATTTTACGTCATGGGAGGACCCAAGAGGAATGTCAACCAAGTCTCATGGTTTCTGATCAGTGATAAGACCCCCCCCCCCCATTAGATATATATATATATATATATCTTGGCGAATGTGTTTCAGAAAATTGTCTGAATGGAAGCGTTCCGTCAATTCATACCTCACGTAAAATATTAAACAACACCCACTCGTGTATATTGGATTTCATGTCAACGAAATAGATACGAAACTGTCTGGGAGTGGAGAAATTGTTTTACACAGCATGGAAATTAAAAAAATTGAAATTCGATTTTTATTTTTGTGTGGTGTGAGCTTGAAATTTCGGATATAAAGAATTTAATCTGTTTTACGGAAAAGCTAGATATATATGTTACTATCAAATATAAATGCATCACATACGAAAATAATTATGATAAATTGATGTGTATTTTAAGTTGTAACTTTATCCTTATGCGCAATCCAACGTGTCGACAGGGGCATGATTAAATCTTAGGGGGGGGGGGGCAGGGTTAGGAAAAGGGGAGGGGGGGGGGAGGGGGAGAGATTAGAGAAAAGAGGAAAGGGGAGGGGGAGAGAATAGAGAAAAGAGGAAAGGGGAGGCGGAGAGGGTGGGAAAAGTGGAAGCGCAACCGGACTACTAATGATAGCCGTGCAGACGAAAATTACATGTTTTGCCGACAAAGGAAAACTGTACAGTCTACCTGTCAAAGAGAGAAAACACACCTGTGCACGAATTACTATTGTATTCAACTTCGTCTGAACTTATTTTATACAAATTTAAAAGTCCAACCTGTCTCGTTACGTAAGTTCCCACTACACAATGTCGATATGATTCACGTCAACCCCCACAATTCCTAATTTGCTTATAAAGGACATGTTTGTACCTTAAGCTCAAACGTCAGTCATTCACACGTTTATAGGCAATATAAATGAAACGAAATATCTCTCCTCCTTCAAAAAAGAACGTGAAGAGGGGTAAAGTAAAGGTTTAATATCAAGGTCAACGTCTATTGAGTGTGCAAAAACTATTTTTAGTTGAACAATTGTGTTTATCCTTGAAATCATCAGACGGAATGTTGAGGTATACGTTATCTAGTAACTTACATTTCAATGTCATTCTTTTTAACTATTGTTTCCTGTTGTAAATTGTCAGTAACATTACATATGATAAAGCTCACAGGTAAATCCAGGTGAGATGAAATCAAATGTAGCATAACAAATAAGCAACGTCATTTTCCCCGCACGGATACACGTGACGTACATATTATTAGTTTCAAGTAGGTTTACTTATTAAAGTATCTATATTTCGTCTTTTAACACATACAAACACATATTACATAGCGCTTATATGACAGACAGTGACCAGAATAGTCTCATTTGTCAGTTATTCCGTCTTTGCGTATTGTAGAGTTATCTACTCTTGTGGGCAGGTATTGGTTATTACATCATTTGTTTGTGAGAGTAACGTCATCAATTTTTGAGAAACGACGTAATTTTCTCACACAAACCAATGACGTAACAATCAATACCTGCTCACAAGAGAAGATAACTTTGCAATACGCATAGACGGAAATAGTCGTATACAGTTGTGTCATTCATAACAACCAGATTTATAGGCAAGTGTTTGCATAAAATATCACCTATTTATATTACACAGCACGTACACACTTTCGTCTATTTTGATAAGGCGAGCGTGCATTGTGTAACATTCGTGGAACACACCTTACCGACTTCCAGGAGTTGGCTGACGATACATACGTCTTACAGCTTAAAATTCAACCACCGCCGTAGGGAACGCTATCATAGTGTAAGAAGATAGATGTTATTGAAATTTCATTGTTTTCTATAGTTGAGTGATCGTAAAAGTCATTAAAATGTCTGCTCACCTCATAGGTTTAAACAATGCCTGTCCTTCGTCACTGAATGTTATGATTAGCTTCAGTTGTGTCCCGCCCTCTTTTTGTTCTGAAAAAAAAGGATTAAAATTGATTTAAATTGTGGTAAGCCTTTTAAGACTGATTTTTTTTATTTGTTTTTAATTAATATATAAAATTCTAAGAATCACGTTAAACCAAGAATATGTGATATTTATATCTTATCAATTGTACAAGGCCAACCTCGACCAAAGCCAGAATTGTTAATACGGAGCTCTGACAAATGTCGGGTCTACGAACAACACAGAGGCAAACACATATAGCAGTATTCTATGTTTAGCGTCGCAGTATGTCAAAAACATCCAGACGTCGGCGTCGGCACCGTTATCGACAACGACCGACTTTTAACGTCGATGTAAATACAAAACATCGACGTCGATGCCAAACTAGTAATACCATTGCCAACGAATCGAGAGACGCAAAAGAATAGGAAATAGTAAAAATCGACATCGACGTCGCCGAGGGGTTTGTATTCATATCGACGTCGCCGAGAGGTTTGTATTCGTATCGACGTCGACGAGTAGTATGCATTCAGATCGACGTCGTCGTGGAGTTAATACTCATATCGATGTCGCCGATGATTTTTCATTCATATCGACGTCGCCGAGGAGTTTGCATTCATATCGACGTCGCCGAGGGGTTTGGATTCATATCGACGTCGCCGAGAGGTTTGCATTCATATCGACGTCGACGAGTAGTTTGCATTATATCGACGTCGTCGTGGAGTTTGAATTCATATCGACGTCGCCGAAGGGTTTGTCACTATAGCTGGGTTGTTTGTATGTCTACGTAGCCGAGGAGTTTGCATTCATATCGATGTCACCGTGGGTTTTGCATTAATATCGACGTCATCGAGGGTTTTGCATTAATATCGACGTCGCCAAGGGGTTTGCATTAATATCGACGTCGCCTAGGAGTTTGCATTAATATCGACGTCGACGAGGGGTTTGTTACCATAGCTGGTTTGTTTACATACCGACGTCAACGATTGGTTCCTGGGCGACGTCCCTGAGTAGATCGTCGACGGTCGAGTCGTCTGGACTATAAAGATGGTACTGGTGAATACCTTTATGGAACCTCTCCCAGCTCGTCGTTAGGGACCTGTAATTAACACAAACTGTTAGAAACATTCACTGGCACCTCCCTCTCAGTATGGAATAAATGACGTCACATTATCAATACATAGACAAAATCTGATGTCACACTGTTAGTTACAATAAACACTGATGTCACAATTTCAACACAGAAACTAACGTTACAATTTCTATATGGATTTCGTCACAATTAAGTATACAAACCAAAGTCAGACTGTTCACAAAGAAACAAAAACATACGTCACATTGTCAGTACAGAAACCAACACTTACATTTACGCCACGTTGTCAATGTATAAGCTAACACCAACGGTATAGTCCCAATACAGAAACTAACGATGACATTGACAAAAGAAAAGCAACACAACTTGATTTTTTTTTTTTATAAAAGTCAATTAATGAAGAATTCAATGTTAGTCCACAACCACAAACAGCGCGTAACTATACATTACATTGTACAAAAAACGTCAATTACGAAAGTAAACAGGACATGTATGATATATATCACCATTAAACCATTTTGACATATATTTTGTTCATGTAAGAAGCTGTGATTGGCTGATATGAAATGTAGGTTTAGCTGGCATGTGTGACCTAAAAAATGTACAATAGTTACCATGAACTTTATACTTTTTATTTGAAAATACAAGGGGGAAACCACGGTACAGGGGCACTCTACATTGATAATCGTGTGTTCAGTTATCACCTCGTGTTACTTTACAAGCTGTAGTGATTATTCTCTGGGATTGTTTAGTATTTTTAAAGAGAATATTTAGTGTTTATTGGTTATATTTTTATATATTATGAACTGTTGTTATAAATCCTTTTTATTGGCTCTCAAAATTTTGCTATCTTATTTATATATTCATTAACGCTGACCATACTGATAAACAGTTGACATTTCTCACAAATTATCCCGAAAGCGTGGGGGTGTAACCAGCAATAACAGCTTTTTATGTAGACAGCGATATGGCTATATCGATAAATCCCAAACCATGAATATATACACTAATGAATGGTACGTGTTTGTATATCTGTTGGATATATATACATTGTGTATAATAACAAACTGACCAGTGTCCAGAGGTTTGTGAGTGGTCAGACAACCGACGTGATTACTGTTTTACGGTTCCCGTCACACTTTGTCCAGACTTTCATTAGTATCGAACATTGGCCATTCATCTACGTTTACTGAGACTGACCACTGGACTACGGCCCCACTGCCCAGTCTATATGACAGGCATTAAGTGCATTCTGCATATAACACACATAAACCTGATTACACCTGAGTTCTTTGATGTTTAAATTATTGCGTGTCCCTGGGGCTATTTGTTTGGTACGAAGCTTCACTTCCCGTAGGGCCCGGATGTACAGAAACACAACGTAAACACGACTCCTTAGTGTATCAAAAGTATTCCGCTTCACAGCTATGCATTAATAGGTTGTCATCATTTCCTTATCATGACGGATGCTTTGGACTTAAAAAGTAAAAAATAATATATATTAAGCACAAAGATCTGAAAAAGCGCAACACCTAGGCTTGTCAAAACACGGAACTAAATGCTATCTAAGTCCATGGGAAAAGTACGTTAAGGGGTGGGGTGGGGGTGGGGGTCATTCGCTTTTGATTATTTCTGGTAAAATTCGATGGCTAATCTTGATACGCACGTGCGCACGCACTTATACTGGTTGTGCGGTTATATGGTGCTCGTATAATATGCGCAGTAACAGATGTCCAGAACTCGAATGCATCCATGTTGATTAGCATAATGACGCACAAATAGACAAAATTAAAACACTGATATTATATTAAACAAAACAAAAATATGTTACGGGATTTCTGAAAAGGAACAACTTTAAAAAACCCATGATAAACCTATGGTATGGAAATCAAAATGGAACTATAGATTTGGAAATTGATTTATAATGATTAATAAAATGGATTTATATTGATGAATTAGGCTAATGAGGCTAAAATCATGTAAGTCCTGGACAACTGATACGGGGAAGCGTGCACAGAAATAAAACGGTTACCTCAAATTATTCTTGCGTTGAGCAAGCACGTCCTGTATCAATGCGTACTTCCGTTCGGGATTTATATATGGTTGCTTATGCATAAGTTTTATAAAGCTATAATTACAACAAAAAAATAATATTACATATAACATAATATTTGATATGCATATCTGTGCGTTTATGAATATATACATATATGATAACATAAAAATATTTTTTTTAAACATTTATCGCTTATGTGAATTTAACATCTCGGTAACAGTGTTTCATGTGTATGATGATATTTCATACCACTATTAGTATATGTGATTTCATGTAATTATCGCGAAAGGTTCGCCCGTCTTTTGTGTGTTTACTTCCCAGCATGTTTTACTCTCGAACTGCAGTGGGCACTGAGAATGTCATTCGCAACCCCTTCTTTAACATCGATATAACTTTAGTCGTTCGAGTTACACATGGGGTTATCGTACATGTATCTACTAATGTAAGTGTTGTCCCAACACCGTAACCCCACAGAACAATAGTACTGAACACAATATCTTCCTGGTAATATTCAGTCAGTCAGTTCAGGGTACCAATTTTTACTACCATACAATAAATATTTTAGTTCAAGAGCGCATTACATTCCTCTGTATATTTTACTGGTACAATACAGGAAATAGTACATAATTTCAATAGTTAATTTGTAATTTTTATTATGGAAACAAAATGATAATAATTGTACTAAGGTTCGAACACTGTTAGCATCACGCAATGTGACAGAAAACGCGACCATTATTGATATGTTGATATTAAAAAAAAAAAGAATATTGAAATCGATGAACAAATTATATTATTATTTTCAACTTTTATACGTATGCTATAGACACGTGCTGGACGCATGCTATATACGTATGCTATAGACACGTGCTAGACGCATGCTAGATAAATAATATCTATAGACGCACAGTATATATACATGTTATAGACGCATGCTATCGTTACATTATATAGACACCCACTTAAACAGACGTGTGCTATAGACACGTGCTAGACAAATGGTAAAGACGCATGCATTATACGTATGCTATAGACACGTGCTAGACGCATGCTGGATAAGTAATATCTATAGACGCACAGCATATATACATGTCATAGACGCATGCTATCGTTACATTATATAGACACCCACTTAAACAGACGTGTGCTATAGACACGTGCTAGACAAATGGTAAAGACGCATGCATTATACGTATGCTATAGACACGTGCTAGACGCATGCTGGATAAATGATATCTATAGACGCACAGCATATATACATGTTATAGACGCATGCTATCTATACATTATATAGACACCCACTTAAACAGACGTATGCTATAGACACGTGCTAGACAAATGGTAAAGACGCATGCATTATACGTATGCTATAGACACGTGCTAGACAAATATTAAAGACGCATGCTTTATACATATGCTACAGACACGTGGTATAAGCGCAGGTTACAGACATAATATACATTCATTAAAATACAATGAAAAAAACGCAGTGTCCTAGGAATTATTAATGTTAATGTCATTTTCAACACGATGGCTAAACATAATAAAAAGTTGTCATTAATTTGACCTTGAGTTTGACACGCTTTTCGCGTCATAAATTAATATTTACCATCGTATGTCATTGCCACTATATAACCCTACCAATTTCAGATGTGCTTCATAAATTCACGAAACAAATATGGACAGTTCTTATCATTAATACGCAACTGGTCGTGACGTCACTACCTCGGTTTGACAGAACCCAATACTGCATATCCGCCAACCGAGGGGAACGCCAGCAAGCAATTAATCAAGGACAACATTGTTCATCCATTATCGGTGTATTTGTTTACGTGTCGCTGTGGTATTCTGCATAGGCCCTTGGATGACCCCACGTTCGATGCGCATGCCTGACTTATGTATATTACAGCCAAGCAAATGTGCTGGAATCGGCTGGTCATCTCCCCTCCCTGTGGCTACTCCTGTTCCATCCTTGCTCAAGTCGATTTGTGACGTCAATACCATTACATGACGTCATGCGTGTTCAGTAGTTACCGATCTACAGGTAATGAATCTGACTTAGTAAGGTTTTTTTTTTATCACGTGTTTATAGTAAAGTTGCTCTCTTCATACCTGTAGTAAAGTTGCTCTCTTCATACCTACAATATTATCGACTAGTTTACTATCGGTAAGTTATGCCTCATTATGTAATAATACACGAGCTTGCCTCATTCTGAGAGTGCAATGCACGTGTAGACTTGAGCTGGGGTAAGTGTTTTACACGTGTAAACCGGTGTGTGGTAATGTATTTTACACGCAAAAGCCCGTAGGTGTTGGCGTGTTTATGATAGCAAACCCATGCGTGCGTGTGCGTTTTTCATGTGTGTACATATGGCTACTTTCCAGTGCACATATTTCACTCAAAGCATATGCCTTATTCATCAAGGAAAGTGATGACACGTGTTAGGGAGCTGCAGACAGACCCTTTGTAGTGTATGATATATAAACATAACCGGAGATATATGCTGACTGGGTTACACCTCGGGAGGCCGATAACGCGAGATAATACCCTGGAATTTCAAGTCCCATCCCATCATATTCCCGAAATGGTCTATTGTAACATTTCAAACTGTAACCATACGATTCTGGTCATTCTAGCATCGTTTTGAAGTATTGTTACTTTTTAAAATGTTGTTATCGCAATGGTAACGTTCGCGCGAGATTCATTTTCAATGTCGTAATTGTAGCATTGTCGCAAAGTTTATGTAACGACCGTACTTACTTAGTTTTAACAATATTTCTTTTCAACAGGTTTATTTCATAAATATGATTCCAGGGGGATAGAAAAACTGTATTCACATGTGTTACTATGTTACTTCACAACGTAATAGTTCAGCTTTCTTTACAAAATACATTACTACCAAAAACGACCCCCAGGCTAGAGAAAAATCCTTTCATAATTTCGTCATGGTTGAGGTGATGGATTTGAGGTTCCCGGCTGCAGAAACGAGTTTTCTCTTCTGTGGCCATAGGGAGTTATAAAGATCCAGAACTGACCAGAATAGTTAATTTCTTCCTGTTTTCTATACTTCCGTGTATGGAATACACATACCGTTTACACAATTATTTCTATCGTTGGTCTACGTAACCTTATTGGTAATCTCACGGACTTAGATAATCTAATTTCGTGGTAATGTCAAGTTTGTTCATTGACAAGTTTCAACATCAAAATGAAACAAACAAAAAATTCTAGAAAAATGCAAAGTATGTTCTTAAAAAAAAACAAGCCCTGTTATATTATCAGAAAGACGAGGAAGATTAAAGAAACATTTTGAGAATCCCTTAGGTAGTAGGACGTATGTTTTTTATGACTCGGTCAAGTAGAAACACATGCTAAGAACAGGTGTAGCGACATCCAGAGTACAAAGATCGTCTAAAAATGCAATGTAAATAAGAGGCATTCGTACTATCTCCGCTCTTCAGTCCATAAAAACAGAAAAGACGATTCCTATAATTAACGTTATGTTCTTTTCGTCATGGGTATATTACCATTTGGACTATTTTGAAATCAAATAACCATGGTTCGCTTGCAATGCATATGAACGAAACTCGCAACAGACATGTACAGAAACCCAAATTACAAGTATTTCAATTAATATTAATGAACGTCGAGACGGATGTGATTAGACAGCAATTTTATCCCATTATACATAGCGTAGACAAACAAACCCACTTAGGTAGTAATTGTTATTCAGGAGCTAGCGGTTTCTTGTCGAATGTGGATTTATCTTCCAAGACACGGGCATTGTATGCTTAAGCAATACTCTAACGTAAAGCTACATATTGTCACGTAACCACGAGTTTTAAGCTTGCTTACAAATCCATGGTGTTTGTATTTTTTGCCTATGGATATCCTGAAATTGTATAAAGAATTGTAAAAACGGTAATAGCTTTCAATGTGTTCAGATAGCAAATGTAATTAGATACCGGTGCTGCCATCTTTGTGGCGTACACTGTCGTAACGATTTTATTCTGTCTACACAACGTTTTTTTTCTATTAATTATTTATCTGGTGTTCTACTAGTCCTCGATCATGTAAATAAACAAAGACTTGATGGCGTCTTGGTCTCTTTCCAAAGACTAATGCCATATGGTTTAGTTTATATGTATTTCAAACAAGTATCGTGTAAATATTCATAGTAACAGTTACTCTTGATTTGAAGCCATAATCTCTTCACCGTACGAAACGTTCAAGAGACGTTGATTATCCTATTTATCCCCTTCAATGAAAGAGTTCCTTAATGTTTGTTTATGTATTGCAAACAGGTTTTATTTTTTAATTGAGCAGAGGCGTCTTTATTTCCTTCTAATAAACCGAAATCCTGTTTCAAATAAAAAAAAACTTAGAACAATGAGTACGTGTTTATTATTGTGTTTATTCTAGCGACATGCAGTTGGTGCAAAGTAGAACATGCCAGTTACTGACTATCATAAAAGCCGACCTTTCATTTACACTAGAGAAGTGGACCTGCCTCCACCACCAATGTTTTACCAGTTTTGGATGTCGCTATTTTGACATTATTTACGCAGTTGGTGAGATATAATTATAGTGGGGATTGCAGAACCGCGAAGTATCATACCAAGTACACAGAAAGGGTTGTAACAACAATACTTCATCTTGTTCATGAACTCGTGAACCATTTAATATTTTCGTTATATGGGCAAAATCACGGATTATTTATATTTACTTATAAGGTTGTTTTTGTCTGTAAGAAGGCAATCTTACAAATGTAGTCAACAGTTTGGTAAATACTGTTTAAGTATATACACTGCAGCCCTTAGTCCACGAGTCAACAGCCTATCTCAAAACCTGTTAAACAGTAAAGTCAGTATACTTCTGTTTTCCTTTGACTATTTCCGCCAAACCGATTTCATGTCCTTCTTCAAGTGATAACTACGTAGGACAATAATGATATACAGACAAGGTACAAAATTCTTCATTATGGATATCCAGTTGTCTGTCAAATTCAACACATAAACTAAAACAACTAAATACAATTGTGAAGGTGATGTACATGGATAGCCGTTGGTTGATAGATGGAGACTAATTCTGTGATAGATGGTGATATACATGTAGTATACTAATTCTGTGACAGATGGAGATGTAGTATGCTAATTCTGTGATAGATGGAGATATAGTATACTAATTCTGTGATAGATGGAGATATAGTATACTAATTCTGTGATAGATGGAGATATAGTATACTAATTCTGTGACAGATGGAGATATAGTATACTAGTTCTGTGATAAATGGAGATATAGTATACTAATTCTGTGGTAGATGGAGATATAGTATACTAATTCTGTGATAGATGGAGATATAGTATACTAATTCTGTGATAGATGGAGATATAGTATACTAGTTCTGAGATAGATGGAGATATAGTATTCTAGTTCTGTGATAGATGGTGATATAGTATACTAATTCTGTAGATTTTCAGAATGGTAACTTACCCTATGCCTTTCTACGGCGAAAACACAGTTTTATGGTAACAGTGGAATGAACGCATCAATCATTTCTAATTGCAATGCACGTTCAATATGCATATATTCAAATAAGATGCACAATATTGTCAAACCATAACAAGATATATAGGCTACCAATGATAAATAATTGATATGGAATATCTTTGATAAAGTAGATTTCTGGAATGGTCAAAATTGCTGATGCATAAATGCATGCGATAGTCACAATATAACTCTAACACATATATACGGCAGCTTATAACTTAAAATCAAATATATGTTATTTTTTGTACCAGATATGACGTCATGGCTGATCGAATTTACAAAGTATTTTGGTTTGACGGAAATCATCAGCTGCAAGCAACTCGGCAAATTATTCCGAGCCTCAGCGGAATTTGTCGAGATGTTGCGATAAAGAATTCGCATGTCTTTCCGGAATACAATTTGTCAAATTTACATAGATATTACTTTTTTGATGCTTTATTCCTGCCACGACTGTTTCTGAGTGTCACTGTTCAGACTAGAGGTTAACGAAAACCAAAATCCCCTCGAGTTATTCTGATGTTTCCCTAAAGTCGTGATTTACATTGTAGAGCCAGTATGAGTATTTGCATAATTGCACGTGCAATCCTGACGCGTCATTTAATCATTCTGAAGCAGCCATCACTTTTCTCAGCAAAGAATAACGTGGTTTGGTGACGTGCATCAAACGCGTTTACTAACAACACCTGACATATACAGTCGTTGTCATATATCAGGAAGTCATAAATATCTCTATTATACAATGAGCGACACATGATCGTTGTTTCATCTCTTCAGTCTAAGAACTCATCTAAACATATTTCTGATAACACCCCTAAACCCCCTCAAATATTAGCACCATATAATTAAGGCACTAATTAGCGAAAAAAAAGTCTCCCGTGACTATACCCGCCCACAGGGCGATCAGGGAACGCCGATATACAAGCCTCAACTTCCTTATTGGTCATTATCGGCGGGTACGAATTCGTTGTTATGGTCACCTCGACATCTACCAATGAATGTGAATTTATCCCTAAAATAGTTAACGTTAATCACATACCCTATTTTCTCCGAAATAAATAAAAGAAACGATATCATAAAAGAAAACAATTTTATGAAAGAAATAAAATGTAATAAAAAAGACAGATCGAAGTTAAAAAACAACAGTTTACGGACTCCCATGATTTTCTATTTGTCATTATGCGCCAAGTATCTGTGTAGAGGAGAGGAATTAACTTAAGCTTATGGCTTGTTTTCCGTTGTATCTGTACTGTATTGTAATGTAGTGTGCAAGTGATGAAATAAAACAGTGTTCATCCCCAAAGTTCCCAGTTATATCAGGAATGATATTATGTCCAAATTAGTATTTCAAGAGACATTCGATGGAAGTGCGATAACGTGATCTGGTCACACTACATCATGTAGCTAGACATTATGTGTGTTTGATCATTTCGGCGGGGCGCGTTGTGGTCGATGTACGTGTTTTTACTACGTAAGTGTGTTTATAGAAGAATACCCTCATCATTCTTGTCTCCTCATTAAGTAATGGAGAGCACTTCATGACCTTCCATATGGAATAGGACCCGACAGAAACCCAGTGATGTGAATAATTTTGACATTGGTCCTAAAATAGAAATCGATCATCAGGAAATGGTGTCTACGCGAAATTTACATTCATCTGTTGTACGTTACGCGCGTGACACAGTTTCCAGGCAAACGAAATTGGCATGATGTTTATTTCTATAGTGTGACAACCAAAGTAAATAGATTAATCTTTCCTGTTCAAACACTATAGAGGCATCTTCATGGGTAGGAATGAAACACTGGTGATAAATCTTCTATTTTATCTCATATCTTACCGTTACTGAGCAGATTTGTGATAGCGAATTGGAGTTTTATTATATTTTTGTAGTACGGTTTGGCTATTGAGTGAAAAACACTAACTAAGCATTCTAATAAATCTGTGAATAGCTTTGAATTATCATCTGGCCACACGAAAGATGACTGTTATAACAACGGACGTTATCCTAGTTCAGCTAACATATTTTAACTTGCGATAGCACTTCTTTCAGTGGGCGGCTGTGATTTCGTAATACAATAACGGTTTGGTCTTCACGTTCTGGTCAGATTATGATACAATTATATTTGATTGACCATCGCCGTCGTGTCTTTATTGTCCGTAACTCATATTCCAATTCTGCTGGATTCTCATATTGCATACCTTGCTGCCTATCGTCTGAAACATCACACCCCGTTCGCGTGACTTTGACATAATAGCACATTATTGATGGACGTTGACTTTACGGAAAGCGATCAATGGCTGGAGTTTCGGCTTCGTGGTGGCTAATGGCTTATATCAAGATGATGTAGAAAGCTTAGGTTTGGGTGGACATTTTCCGAATGTTTCCACCCTTATCACATTAATTTCAAATCCGTTACCAGGGTAACCGCGATGTGATGGTGGTTTGGGATGGGGGTCAGTTAGCAGGCCCGAGGGTTTTGCTAGAGGAGGGTTGAGTTAGGAAGGATCGATGGGAGTGATAGTGCGTGTTGGAAAGGTACGAAGGATTGAGGGTTTGGGACGAAAGTTTGGGTTAAGGTACGAATGATCGAGGGTTCGGGTCGATAGTTTGGGTTAAGGTACGAATGATCGAGGGTTTGGGTCGATAGTTTGGGTTAGGGTACGAATGATTGAGGGTTTGGGTCGATAGTTTGGGTTTAGGTACCAATGATGGAGGGTTTGGGTCGATAGTTTGGGTTTAGGTACGAATGATCGAGGGTTTGGGTCGATAGTTTGTGTTTAGGCACGAATGATTGGGGGTTTGGGTCGATAGTTTGGGTTTAGGTACGAATGATCGAGGGTTTGGGTCAAATATTTTGATTTTAATACGTTGTATAAATTTTACCCAGATAGTTTGGGTTAAGGTACTAATGATTGAGGGTTTGGGTCGATAGTTTGGGTTTAGGTACGAATGATTGAGGGTTTGGGTCGATAGTTTGGGTTAAGGTACGAATGATTGAGGGTTTGGGTCGATAGTTTGGGTTTAGGTACGAATGATTGAGGGTTTGGGTCGATAGTTTGGGTTTAGGTACGAATGATTGAGGGGTTGGGTCGATAGTTTGGGTTAAGATATTGCTTAGTCGGGTAGTTAGGAATAATTGAACATTTGATTTCAGAGATGAATTTAAAAGAAATATTAAAATATGCATTAAAAAATATATTTTAAGTTACCTACATTAACAACCCTTCCGTAAAGTGTTTTTATATTTTAAAGCAAAGTACACCCATATTACGTAGTTATAAAGTTAAAAGAATTAGTGGGGTTTCCTTCCAATACATTTATGCCTAGATATCGTGACACATTTTAATATTGGTAGTTTCCACAAAGTTAAAACTCAATAGAATTTCAAGCAAACTTAAACGACGCCACGGTTTGATATCTGTCGTAAACAAACAACTGACGTATTGGCGTTCGTTTTTAGGTCAACATTTGTTGTACCGTTCGTCAGATGCGTAATAACTGAGATCGTGAGTGTAGACTAGAGCGTACGTCTTCTGTAATCTAGGTAGTGAAACCTTTCATTGGACATCGACAGTCGGCATTTTGTGATATATCTGTCAAACGAATCGTACTGTCTGATATGCCAAGATTAAACCGTCATTTCCTCCAATTACAGACCTAAAAAGTTCCATTTAAATTTCAGATAATTTTCATTGTTATATCACACACATTGCTGCAAAATCCATGCGTGTGCTTAGCTAATGGTTTGTTAAAAAGTACTATGTAGTTTGCGTCACTTAATGGGGGGAAAATGAAAAGAACCCTTTCCCATTGAATTCTTCATATATTTCCTCAAAATAAAAATGAAGTTATCGGTTCAATTTCTTTGAACTTCCACTTTTGATGTATGTGTACATGATTGATCGAGTTAATTGCAAGATAAGATCGATATGTAGGTGACAGAAATTGAACCAAGAAACACTAAGAAAATCCCATACCTTTGATGAACACAAGCGGTCCTATATTCAAAGTTTATAAATAATGCCTACGTTGTGATTTTGAGAATTTTGTGAGCCCTCATTCTACAAATAAACTCATACAACTTAACAGTTGAAACTATCAATCATAGTAACGACCTATATTTGCACTTTCATGTATTTGAAACGGCGTCTTGCTGAGAAGGTCAAGTTCACCGGCATCTTTCCTACCGTCAGCGTTTCTGATATTGTTCAATCCGTCGTCATGTGACGATTGTAGAATTCCAGACTCACAGAAAACGTCATAGTTTCCTTCATAAGGCCTTTTTACCCCTGAGTGACTGTCCTGCAATCAGTATGTCGGTAGGAGACATTTCTAAATGGCGACAAATGTCGTTTGAAAATGACAGGCTTTCAACGAGGTTTGATTAAACTGTCCTACTGGGATCAAAGAATACACGCGTTTAAATGGCAGGTAGTGTAGCCTGTATTATAGATGATGAATACGCTGGATGCAGTCGTGTGTACAAACAGTGGTTATGTGTTAAGGGGCAGTTGCGTTTGTTTATTATTTAATCGTTCGAGGGTAGTACGTTGACCGACCCTTGGAAAACGATGGTCGGTATTGGGACCGACCCTCAGGGAACGAGGTTTATACATGATCCAACCCACAGGGAGAATGCTAGTACTAGAGTTACGGGGATTTGTAATGAATTCAACACATAAAGCTATTTTTTGTCTAATGAATTTCCCCCGTCACGACGCCAGGGGCCTATAGAACACGAACATTAGACGATGTTCATTAGCGTGAAAGATAAATGGGAGTATCTGACACCTTGTATAAATACCTATATATACATACAAATGTACATGCAGGTAAGTATCAGCACTGACGATCCTCTACTTTACACCTTCTACATACATCTCAGTGATGTAGCTAAAACGTCATCTTTTCGACATATTACATGATTAATTTCAATTAAAAAATATTTTGATTTTAATACGTTGTATAAATAACCACGCCGTACTTAGATTATAGTAAATTACCCATCTAGTAAGTTTCAGATGAGTGAATTAGTATTTGCTGATTGATGTGTGGGCTTTTATCATTTCTTTCCGATACATGTATATTACCTATCTTGAAAAAACATGTACGTTTTATTTATGGCGACGTGTTCGTATATACATAATGTAAGCTATGTATACACCTAATACATATCTGTATATTACATTCAGCGATATGGAACTTGCTACACTGACTCTGAGGTTCAATAAGCTAATCTGATATTTATAATAAACAGAGGTTAAGGGTAAATTGTCATGGCGTTCACAGTACCATAACAAAGTATGTGACAGAAAAAAAAAAAAATTGCAATGGCGCCCACCCAATTCCCCGTCAAAATCTTCTGCTTCTACACAGGAAAAATCCACCACATTAGGGAATCATATATTACCATTCAAATGAATATTTTTTTCTATAAAAATGAGTTTCCGAATAATCGAAGCTCGAATAAATGGGTTCCGTTTATTGTCAAGATGAGAATAAATGGAGTTCCGTTTATTGTAAAGTTGACATTTAATCAATTCATATTCACCACGAAGATATTGGGATAGTTCAAGAGCTGCGTTTACAATTCAGTGGATAACACACATGGTTACAAATACCACCGTAGTGTCGCCTAGCAAGTCGAGTGTGTTTGTTTAGAGGCCACTCTTAATGTCGGAAACAAAAACAGTTTGGCTACAACGTGTCCAGAATATCTTCTCCTTATTTCATACTCCAACCCAGCCGGTATACTACGGTATTTAACCACCATCTCTTAACCACAGTTGTTCCTTACCAAATATACTACCCACCATCCCTCCGCACTCCTACGCCATACCCCGAACAACCTACCCCTGGTAAAATTACCCCTTCTACACCCTCCAAACGTTTTTAATGTCGGAAACAATAACAGCTCGGCAACAACGTGTCCAGAATTTCATTATTCCGTAATCTCTACCGTCCCGTACACTATACACCTCTGACACCACTTTCTGTACCACCATCAGCCTAGCACCAGTTACTCCTGAGCCCCTCTTTATAGCTTGTACATGCACCTCTGTCCATTCCCCTGCGCTCTACCAAATCCCCCAGACCCCACTCCAACCTCGCGCGCGCGCCCCAACCCCTGCCCATTTTATACCCCTCCTACACACTCCCTACCCCTGCCATGCACGCCATAAAATTATATATATTCATTACCTCCCACCTGCTACCCGCCCTGAACTATAACAGGAATACTTTCGCGTGATATATATATTTCTATATATAAAAAGGCCGACTAGCCTTTGTTTAATACGTCAAAATCAGAAACGATTAGTTTGTATCATAAATCAGTGAGACCGTATCTGTCTAAAGAAAACAATGACAGATTTTAATTGATTGTCTAAATTCTTCTTTGATAGTGATATCGTGACTTTCTTTAATCATCAGTTACAGTTAATTTCAACGAAATACACATAAAAAGTATAGCAATATGACCTTTGAAGATCGTGAGATAGTGTTTTACCTACATGTCCTTGTCGGTACACGTAAATTTGGAGTTCACATGGTCCAGGCAAAGGTTTACAAAGTTTGCCGAATACATGATTTAGTTGATAAATAAAAAAATAAGTTAATAAAAATAAATATATAGTGTTGGATCCCAAGGGTCAGACACATTCATAAAATAATAGACAAAAAAGTTTGAGATCACAGGGACCAGACACATTTGTAGGAAAGTCGTGTAATCCGGCGTATGTATCATACATCTATAGACTAATTCTTCATAAGTGGTATGGCCCCTGTGTTTTATAATTGATAAGAATACGACGCTGATGGAATAACTTACTGTCAACAACTCGGATCGTGTCGTTGGTTTATAACGGTTTTCTACTGAAAGTCATTTTTCAGCATAATTATGTGAGGGTTATAACTTATAATTCGTTGTTTTTTCTAGGTCTGTTTTCACCAGACTTATGCATACTACATGTCTAGCGTATTAATTAATGCCCGCCATTAAAATTGTTAATGAATTTCTAATAAGACACGAAAGCAACATGTTAAACAATAGCTTCATTATGGCCAGAGGACAGTCTAAGGTCAAATCAGTGAGAGGGATCTAGAGACAGGGCTCGGGGGTGGGGGATGGGAAGGTAGGCGATATGTGAGCTAACACCTGAGGGCATCATATCACTTTACTAGAACTCACAAGATCATGCTTAAAGCTATACTTAGAGTTGGAAAACTCTTGTAATATGAAATGTGCTGATTCGCCCTTCCATAATTTGATTTGGATTTTTCGAGACCATACCATGCAAAGATAAGTCTGTTTAGCACGACTGCATGATAATCAATGAGGCGACCTATGTGGGACAATACAGAATAATGGAGGTTTCTTTCTGAGACAGCGAAGATTTTACCATGGTATTTACATTTTTCCAGTTATAACATTCCAGTGTGATTAACATTTAAATGTATATAGACATTGAATCGGCGACGTCATCTGTGGCCACCGTCGTCAAATACCTAAGCTATCGTGCAAATGTATCTTACTTAAAACTATATCACCGTTTCGCCGAACCCAATTATGTTACTATTTATATATGTCTGTATTAAGAAAACAAACACAAAAGGCTGTCATCTGATGGTCAGCCGTCCCGATCTGACCACCTCTATGGTCAATAGTGAGGCTGGACGCTGGTCATGATCAGTTAATGGTTTGCGGTTATATCTCATCTAAATCCAAGCTTACATTAGTAAACATGTCACACCTTTAACCAGCTTCCCTATCTATCAGAGATTCGTTCCTTGTTCCCACTGTTGACAAACTTAATTACTCTGGCGTATTGCATGCTAATTAATGATGATGATGATTGAAAAGGACGAATGCTCGAAGCGAATATTTGAAAAGTGTAGAAATGATTTTTTCCCCCATTTTTTCTTACACTCGTTATGGCCAACCCTCCCCAAGACCATACCCCTATTTTAAACGACTTTCAGAATGTCCCAGATACACTGTACTGAGTAATAGGTATCCGAGGTATATATGGATTAGCTTTAATAAATAATACATTCACATATGTAGTGACTCTATTCATTCTAAACACCGTCAGCAATATGTCAACAGTTCTTTTATGCTGGATTTCGTTTTCTCACGTATGAGGAATAATCGGACAGGCACGAAACTCGATCTAATATTGGACTATCTTTTACTGTGATCAGTTTAAAAGTCTCAATTTTTAGCGAGTACAATTGTACGGTAAATACATAACACTGAAAACTGGAGGCGGTCTACTGCTATAGAAAAATATTCAGAAATGTAAACAATTTATGAAAAGAAACCTATACACACACTGACAGAAAGGAGGGACGTGGGCTTAATAGAAAACCTGTATCAGGAAACAAAATACCCACATACATTACAAGATCGCCAGCTTTCAATATTACACACACGTTTCATTTGTATTTTTTATCTCTCTCAGCAGTAACCGGTTTTCAGTGCTGTGTACATGATGCGTTCCCATTCAATATATTTATAATTATAAATATAACACACATATTAACGTACACATGTGTTAAGTTTACTTACCCTATAAATGTCCTGAACGCATCCAAACTCGTCCCTTTGCGTTTAATCCGCTTCCTTAGTGTTTTTAGATATTCATAATACGGTATAGGCTTCAATTTCGTAAAATCAAATTTACGCCTATCATAATTTTGTAGTTTATGTAATAACAAATCCACTTCTGAATCCGTGTTATTAATCCTCAGTAGAAGAGGTGACATTGCCCAGTGCTCGACCCCATCTTTTCTTGACCGTCGGTCATCTGAGGAATGTAGAGTATCTTTCCCTACCCCCGAAACCTTATCGCCCCCTCCCTCGGGGCTGAAGTCATCACTGGTATAGTTACTCTTATTTAGCCTCTTTCGAATTGCAGATATGTGTGATCCGTCGTATTCATGTCCCACGTTCGATAGAGAATTCTTTAAAAACGTCGGAAGCCTGTTAGGATTAATTTTATAGACAGTTTCCACCAGGAGGTAAAATATCGTTAGAGTTGCTAATCCAACACAGGTGATGACCACCCTCTGTTTTAGCTTCATGCTGAGAGCGATGACACTGATCTTTTCCTCTCTAGCTCCATACCTTTAGTAACAACTCGCGCACATGTGACTTTCAACGTACCTGCTGAATGGCTCAACCTCGAACCTATATGTATACTCATTATATATATATATCTACCTGTGTGTAGACGTCGTCGGTGTACAGGTACACACCTATATAGTAATGTACATACCGGTTTAGGTGTATTCACCTGTATTTACATATACCGCGAGCTGTATATTAATGTATACCTCGTAAAACGATGGAAGTAAATGTAAACACGACAAACCAATTTCGCTTTAAGTCCTATTAACAGCTATGTTCTGGAATAATCCATATTACACACAGATCAATTAATACAGGTCGTAAACTCCTGATTCTGAAACAGACCGACCTATGATCTAAGTCCGCATTCTCCTTGGTTATTATATACCGCTATAACTGTGACGAAGGATGTAGCACAAATCCTAAGCACATCAGGGTCGTTAGTCAGACAAGACAACACTGTCACATAACACCGTAGTTTTTTTCAGTTTCTGTTCACACGTTCTAATCCATACCGTCCTGTATTCTGTTCCGGTAACACACAAAAAGGCCTTTCCTCTCAGGGTCCGCTAGATCGAGATCGGGTCGGCTGGTATCAACAGCGCCGCAATCAAAGAGCTGGGAATGGGTTGTTTATTGATCAAATTTACCTAAAGGTAAAGCACTTAAACTATTCGTTTCTTTCATGCCTGGCTGGCTAACTTTGGATAATAGGGGTATAGCTGAAAGTGTAGACACACATCGTGTATAAGGGTTCTATTGCTAGTGGAGATGGATTGTTTGCGTACAATTACAGACACAACATAATAATAATAATGTGGGCAGGATCATATCACACACTGTTTATAAATATGAAACAATAGAAACTCCGCCTGAAAATAAACAAGAGAAAAATAATTAATCAACGCCCCATCAACACTTGGCCGACGAAAACGTAACTCAGTCTTACGTACGAAGCACACCAGACGATCCACACGTTTTCATAAAGCTTCGATTCGTTTGCAGCGGCACAGAAAGGCCGCATTTATAATATCGACATGAGAAGTACCTAGTCTTCCCGCCTTCGATACGGCCCCGTTCAGCATCTGTTGCAGACTCACTGTTTTTGGCGCGGGGTAGGTTGCTCTCACAAGGACACAAGTGTTAGCCCGTCTGTATACTCATTTTATGTGCAAACATTAAATATTTCAAGAGGGGCGACTGCTGTGGGTGTAATTAGGCATCCCTATTTAACGTCGTATGTTTCCACGTGAGTACAGAGTCACACACATTTAAAAACAAATCTTGGCTATACCAACCTCTAAAGAGATCCAGTTTATAAAGTGGTCATGAGTGTTGAGAAGCGAATCATGTAAATGGTCGTTATGTGTCGGTAATTTTATTACAGGGACGGCTTTGGTTGTAGATAACGCGTACATAAGATGCTGGAGGACCTGCCAGGCAGGAACCAAATCACAGTTAGAAGATTTCGCATCATGTATCGACGGCTTGTTACCAACGGCCTAGACTTGGCTTTATGTTAAGGCCAAATTAATTTCATAAAGACACATATTGCGTCAATTCCCCACATTTTTGGAACGAGGATATAAGTGTAGTCTTAATTTTATAACAGCTAAATGGGATGTTAGTCTCTCTTTGTCTCGAAACTTCGAAAAAACCCCATTAAACATTACGTAATGTGATTGAGTGTTCGATCGAAAAGCTTCAAGTGCGCTTTAGTTCGATAGACACATTCAAAACAATTAATGACATTTGCTTAATTAAACATGCCTTTGTATTTACCCTATCTGCGCTGTCCAGGTTATTAGTCATCTACCAGCCGAATATTAGTTTGAAAACTAAAACATCCCTACTCAGTAATTCCCTCGGCAGTTTCCGTAACTTCGTTTAACCTAATCTCGAGGAACCAGACACTTTAACTGTATATTAATAAACCTCTACGTTTCCCACTCTATACAACAGTAATTTATTAATCACACACACACACACACACACACACACACACACACACATACATGTATATATATATACGTAATTCGCTAGTTGTACATATAAATGCTTTTGTATGATGAAATATTTCTGCCATCGACTTTCAACCTAAGAGTTACCTATGTCGACATAATTTTAAAAATGTGAACATCTTTCTGAAATTATATCGACTTACGTAACTCGAAAGTCAATTGCAGAAATATGCCACCATGCTTTTGCACTGACTTCACTGTCCAGGGAGTTAGTCTGTCAACCATGTGTTAGTCCAAACACTAAAACACCCCTGCAAACAAACTCCCTCATTAGTTTCTTGGGGAGCAGATTACTTTCTGGGTAATTGTTATGCATTCCTTGTGGAAATGACCGATCTAGTAAGGTAAGAGAATGACGGACTTTACTGACCTGGCTACACCAAGCTGTTTTCGAATTAAAGATAACAGAGAAGACGATATTCAAATAATAGACTCTGCTCTCGATAGGTTTTCGGAAATTGTGGTTGAACTATCCGTGCGTTTTGTGTTTGTATAATAGAACAATTTAGGTATTATATATGGGATTTTGCAAGATAGCAACTTTCTTATTCCTGTCGACCAGACCCTCGAAACCGTTCCTTAAGATAGACCCAATTTCGAGGAACCAGAAACTTGCTATATTTCTCAAGTATATTCTTCTACTTTATACGATTTTTTAATGATATAATATCGCATTGTAGTACCAAATGTAAGGAAGCTCTGAAAAAACGCTTGCAAACATTGATTCAACACGAAATAAATACATATTTATTGGATAGACACCGCCATCACATGCCACGACGTCACTTCCTACAGAATATTCAGTAAATAAGACTAGGTACATGTGTCATCCGCCTTCAGTAACTATTGTCCCTTTAAGCAAACACCACAACAACTCAAATGTTTTTTATCCATAGTTGACTTCTGCTTGCCTTAAAACTCAAGACTTATTACAAAGCTCTATGTCGTCCCGGACCTTTATTCTGCTTTTACAAGGGGTCAAGAAATCGTGTCCTTAAATGCTTTTTTACAATCGAATTAAAAAGCAGATCTTTGATTCCAGTCCGATACTCTACCTTCCAGTCAAAACGTATCTGTGAAGATAATGAAATGGTTTAAATCAGATTGTGCTTTTTATTAACTTGCGTGTAATCCTAGTGCTTTTCTGATGATAAACAATTTGAAACTAAAAACAAGGGCAGTGAAACCTGAATACACATGGTCGAGATAAAACATATAAGTCACATTCCTTTATATTCTAAGACCCGGATATCATCGTGAAATACTTTTCAACGTCACGTGACACATATCTACGTTAACGTCACACTGTGATAAATTGCCTATAATTGATTTCCATTACAAAACAAACACATACTGACTATGAAAATGAAGATTACCGATCATCATATGTACATACGTTTGTATCGGGTATGTGAGCTGTACCCCTCTTGTGCTCCGTTTAACTAGGTTGCTACAATCGATATACCTTCATTCTCAAACATGAAACAAAAGTGCTTAGAATTTACACATTGTAGTCTACGTTTTATTTAAAAATCGGAACGAACGGTGTGGATCATAAATCTTTCTCGCTAAAATATATTTGTTTACAAATTGTCTTCGTTGTTCCCTCCAAAGAAGGGCAATACATTGTTTTATTGTGCAATGATAGACCACTGACAAACCATTAAATCTGTGTAGTGATATGGTCCATTAAATATCACTTAAGTACCGATGTTATAGTTGTTATAAATATTGCAGAACAGTTTCATGATGTTCACGCTTGTAATCCTACTTCCGGTTCGACATTTCCTGTGTAAAAGAGCCCGTTGAGCTGTTCACCTGTTACGACAGAAAACATTTGAAGCTAAACTGTAAGTTGGATTTCGTCGTTCCATAACCAGCAGGTCCAAGTATGTACATTTTGATCACTGTTACTTCTGGTATCCACCAAGAAACGGTTTGAGATCCCATTTCTCCCCTACATATTACTTGTATTTCAGAACATATAATATACTGCTCCTTTCTACGGACGACAGTATCATTTATAAAATAATATATTTACAGTCTGGGACAAACCCATGAGACAATTCATCTAACTAGATTGCAAGTGGTGTCAACACACATTTCGTTCCGAAATCTCAGTATCAAGTCGAAAAATATAAAGAGTCAGGCTTGTGGGCGGATTGGTCGAGTGGTTAGCACTCCGGCCTTCCAAGGCGGCCGGGGTTCGATCCCCGAAGTCGCCGTACGCATGGAATATTAGAGAAAGTGTTTTTTCTCCTGCCCACACAACTCCAACAACCTAGGTGGAGTATAAAATGGTCTGGGCCAGTGGGTGTTGCAGTATCTGTGCTGTAGTGGCACTATAAATGATACCGTTGGAAGCACGGTCCCACTACAAACAGAACACAATACATCTCCAGCACACACGCAGGCATACACACATAGGGAGATATTAGCCAGGTGGCATAGGACTAGTAGTTAGCGCCTGATAAGGCAGCTCCTACGAATTCCTCAATATTGTATTGATTAATATATACATGCTAATTGTACTGACTGTATAAAATTGTATATATATGTACTGTAAAGCGCTTTAGAGTGGCCTATTTTAGCTAGATAGGGCGCTATATCAAATGTTGTATATTATTAATGTTGTATATTATTATTATTATTCAAACCTTCTGAACGGGAAAATCGCTCTCCTGTTTTACATAAATATAACCAAATCGTTGCTCTTCTTCACATGTTTCGTTCTCCTGTGTGGCAGTCTTTTTCAACTGTTACAAATTAAGGTTTGTCTGTGTAAATTACTATGTCATCGAGATCGTTTGCTAAATCACATGTGCTGCCAAACGAAGGATTTTATACGTTTTCATCTATCTATTTTTAGTATATATATAGCGATAAATGTCCATGTATATATATATATTTCGAAAAAGTACATTTGTATGACAATACAACATTCACCTATTTTCCTATTTCAACTTTTGTAAATATCTACTGTTATTTCGAATTTTTGCTTGAGTGTTTTTTAACATCGTTTTTTTTTTTTTAATTTTCTCTTTGTAAACTTACGCGCGTGACTTTGTGTGTGGTCGCTATGTGAATAACAGTTGTCGACCATACGAGGTTTACAGAGAACCGGAAATTGTTTTATTTTCATTAAAATTACGTGTGGAAAAAAGGATATGCAATTTTATAATGTCGTTCATTATCGTTATAGTTTGTGTTTGCGTATGTATGTACGTGAATATGTGTGTATATGATAAGTCGACTGTCATTAGTTGGAAAACGCGAAAGGGATATTTCAGTATCATAAACTGTAATATACCATAAACTAGACTGACCTACATTTTCATCTGTAAATCTTTATCACAAATTTAACAATGATTACCCCTCATCGCACATTTCAAACATGACACCATACTTAAAACCTGCCAGATTAGTTTAGCATATATAATAATGACTCGCGTTTAAGGAATACAGACGGCTCTCAACGTGAAAATACTTACTTTTTACACTCGGAGTAATCTGTCACAAAATAATTACTTACAGACTGTATAAACACAGACATAGTGCATATTTGTGTAACTTCAAAATAACAATATACTGTTAACTTGGTTATTATATTCTCTGGCATGTAGAACATAGTACCGAACCGTTTCCGGGATTATCTGTTGTCCTCAACAACCACACACTTCGCCAAGCCCAAGGTTAATGATTAAACAGCCGGACCTAATGCAGTGCGGCATTTATGAAAGGATCTGAGACATTGACCCGAAGGGAATCTGTCACCTTTGACCCTATTGACCTTAAACAGAGTCATATGTTGGAAAACGGTCGCTTAGGATGAAGACAAATTATACAGGTAATCCATGATGACCTCCGCGGACATACATGTATGTTTTGTAGGTGAAAGGGCTGCGCTGATATAGACGACAGTCATCGGAAATCGATTAACATATAGACATATTCATCATGATCGATCACAAAGGAAATGTATAAAAATGAAAAGACCTTTGCACATTTGTTGTGATTGTAGGACTTTTTATTAGCGGTGAAGGTGTCAACAGGTATTGTTTACGTGAACAGCGCTAACCGACAGTCCATGGATACCTGCAGTTTATGATAATCATTGGGCGGAGATTTATCTCACAATACGTCGAGCTACTCGTGATGCCCATATGCAGACTTAAGTTGTACGATATTAGGCACGAAACGATAAAGAAACAAAATGCGTCTTATTTAGAAGTATCATTAGTTTATCATTTTCGTCCGAAATCATTGATATTCGTTTATCAAATTACATAGAAATAATTACATTGATTTATAAACTAACACATTAATGGGTGTACTTTTTCATTTAATGTTTTCCGGTTCAGTACACTTGTAAATTAATTCTATTAGAAAATGTAACTTAAAGATAAAATTTGCATTAATTACATTTTATTACTTCATAAATTCTGTAGTGATAACAATTCACTGTCTTGCATTAGTTTAATTAATTTATTCATTATTTCATTGTTTTTGTGTAATTCCATTTGCTGTGCGAGGCCCATTTATTGTAGTTTTGTGTCTGCTAATTTAGCTATCAATTTTGTGCGTTTTTAAATAGATTTTAATGTAACGACGAATTGATCATTAACTCGGTTTTGACGTAAAGCCGTGTCAGACATATAAACACAGTGTAGAGGACTGCCGCACAGGTAAAAATAATTACCAGAAATACGAAGTAAGGACATGCAGGTAAATCACGGGGTGTAAATGACAGGTAACCGTCTGAGATTTCCAACGAGACTTAGTCATATGGATTTAGCAGTAATTCTTTAAGAATATTCTACGACTTTATACAAAATAAGGTTTACTTTTAAGACTATATGAAAATCATAGCAATTTCTGCTATGAACATAATTGACTGAAGTGTTTTTTATTGTTCATACAACGCTTACCAATTCATGCAATATATTAGTTCATCATGCTTTTCCGTCGCAGTTTTTGTCACAGCGAGCGCCATTGACCTTTTGTAAACCGACGTCCTTTCTGCAGATCAATGACACTATAATCTCTATAATTGAATTCCGTCCTCGATTTATGAGATTTCTCTACCGAAGAGAGACGTCTTCAATTTTCTATTGACTGAAACTAATATGATATCCGTGTATGTAATATTTAAGAGGACAACCTAAGGCTGTTCATCAAGTTTTTCTTCCCACGGTGGACATACTGAATTGTCGCTTAAAAGATAATAAATGTCTGCTCAAAAGCCTTAATTAGATTTTGTAATAAAGCATTTCATTGATTCGCATGCTGTCTTAGCAATGGTTATCCGTATATGTTATCTGTTGACAGCGCCATTAGTGTCAGGGCATTTGATAACATTGTTTTTGGATAGAGTGATTATACTTTATCACTTTCCCCCCAAAACCACTTGACGATGACATAATGAAAGAATCCATATATTTTACGATTTTTGCAATTTTCAGGAGGTGATCACAAGTAAACTAAATATTTTACCAAGGACCGAGGGTCAATTTATCTAACCTTTCAAGGTGTGCGAAGTCGCTGTTATATCCGAGAGAAAGCTCAATACACTGTAGCTGAATATTAACATTATCTCTGAGGAAGTATTATCCAATTTCCAAAACTCACAGTTGTATAGTGAGTTACATCAAAGTGATTTACTGGGAATGTAGACTCAATGTAAAACGTTCAATGTATTCGTTATAGAATACAAAACCTCTGTTAAGGGTCGGTTCATAAAATTGCAAAGGGGATGTTAAAATTATCAGATAATTTCACCCACGATTTATAAACATTTCGGGTTAGTCTGCTTCCTTTCTCTCCATGTAATAATTTTCTCACACATGGGGTGTTCAGAATCCCCCCTCAGAACCACACCTCCTTCTAGACTTAAGTAATTGGACACGTGTGTATATGAAATGAGAACAAAATAAAGAGCAGTCTGCGAGACACGTTTGTGCAGGTAATCACTTTTTAAAGAAGATTAACATGATATACTGTTTACCGATTGCAATAGATTAATTTGGAATTAAACGATACGGATGATTTATATATCAAATCTGGTTTTCACCTCTCTAATATAAGGCAGTACCTCTGATAGTCAAGGCTGACAAATGCTGCAAGAATTTCAATAAAACATTCCTTAAGTTACAAAGAGTAATAATTACGTTAGCTTTATCTATGTTTTACCGAGTAAAATATGCACACACTTTATACTTAAGTTCCCATAAAACCCCAAGCCTATGATGTTTGAGCTCTAGGGCTATCATTTACAATGGTAGCATTGTATCCTGTTGGCCAAGATATCAACGTACATCACTAGTGGAAAACCGGCACAAAAGCTTGTGAATCAGAAAACACAACTTACGTTTTGAAAGTTTTATTAATTCTGTAATTAGTTAATACATGGTGTATAAACAAACAAAAAACGATATGTTTTACAGGGACTAGAAACCAAGCTTGCAGGTGTTCATGATTTAACAAGTTAATGACACAGGTACAAATTTGTAATATATGTATTGTCAAAACATAGTAGAAAAGGTCGTAGCACAGGAACCTGTTATAATGTGAGTCACAAAAGCTACAATAAAAAGGTTTAGTGATTTTTGTATAACGAAAGGTGCCTGTAATCGTAGTTAACAATTTCACATCACTCATACATCACAAGAATAGTATTTTGACTTTCACGTAGGATTCTATTTCGGCGTCATACTACATGATTAGTTATCGAAGACAACCTTATCCAGAAATTCAGCTTACTATTTTCATCCATATGATACTCATGCTCCAACATTTTTTTTCAGTTGAACAACAAAACAGTCGAATGTATTTTATTTCGGAATTGTTAAAGTAATTATGTGTTGTTTTTTCTCCGAAACATTTTTTTCGGGTTAGTGCATGCATGTATAAAGGTCTATAGAACTCAACCAGTTAAGTGTTAATATGTAACGTTGCAGTGCCTAGTAGGCTAGTACGATGTGTGCTCTGTCATCTTCACCAAACAAATTATCAGTAAAGCGTATGTACACTTCTGTGTTAACCATATACAAGATGACTAATGACTAGACCATGTCAATTCGGGTAAGCTTTGTCTAGCACCTGATCGCAGATGCGTAAAAGTCTATGAGCCCCCTTGTAACGATTCAAATTTGGACCACTGTGCCTGCCGCCTCAACAGGTTGGTTTCTCTGTATACAAATTTGGAAGTATTCCAGTCAATAACATGTTTTCATGTGTAGCTTGGTCTGTGATTTTCAATATATTTAACTGGAAATCCGACTCCTTTCTAAACTGGTGCATATCTTTTCTTTGTGGACTTTGGTATCCTTCTTGTGTTCACCATATCGGGGACCAAATGTATTCAGTTTTCCCCGATAAATAATGCGTCGCAGTTCTTGAATCGATTTTGTACACACATTTTGTGTAACATTTTTATAAACCAACTCATTAACGGTTATGTCAATCTTTTTAAGAAGGATGTCAAGAATTTCTGCCTAAAACGTTAATTAGATTCTGTTGTCGTACATATCGTACTTGTCATCGAAAAGTCACATATAAACATACAATGGCTGGGCTATTTGAAACAATCAACAATGCGTAATAAAAATGAAGCCGCACCGCTACGAATAGTGACATATGAAAAATTAATTATTATTAACATAGTAGTTGTTAGTCAATAAGAGGTTGTGCCACATTTAATCATTTCTCCGTACACTGAACCCAACTCAATATGTTAATGTTAATCCGCACTTGTTGATCCAATATTATGAGAATGAATAATATACGTACATTGAACATGTATTATGCTACTCAATAGCACAGCAGATGGAAGGGAAAACGTCATAATTCACATACATCACTCTTACACGACAGGAGTATTAACACCCTAGTAACGACGCTGAAACACACACCCATACAATAATGAAAACATAGGCACATTTATATAATATGTAGCCAGATCGTGAAACACATTGTTCAGACTCAGCTTTACATATATTTACAATATTTCTCTTTCATATATGATCAAATAACGAGTTTGCGTTATAAAGGGATTTAGGAACAGAACATGTTAAAATTAAAAGACTCTATATATTTTACAGTAAAGATGAAAGTATTTTTGGCCGAATGAAATACGTACTAGGTAAGCGGATTACGCTGTCCTTGTTACACCTGTTGCTCATGTTCTAGGATTATACGTAAGGAATGGCCACGGCGGGAGTGAAGACGAGTGAGGGAACGGCAAGAGAGACTGTTGTTGTACACTTACTTACGATGTATTTGTCTTTGTACCATAGCCTGGTTCATTTATTTTGGTTTCTCGTTTTTGTTTCCATATTTATTTATAATAATGGTCGAAATATACACACATTTCGCCATTGCCATAGTTACTATAATTGCAAAATCTTTTTTTTTTAAATTGGGTACCAAGAGAGTTGTCTATTTAATATCGCCAAAATAGTTAGTTCGAACGTTAACGTTAAGTTCCTCTTTTTTCCAATGCGATTTCTTAACATATTTTATTTTTGTTTCATTGGGCAGAGACTCCACGAGTTGAGCGAACTCATGTATGAAATGTAAGGTTTTGTTACTAGATATATCAGCTTGACAGGAAGTGAACAGAAAATTCAGTTTTGTCCGAATTGATAAAAATCAATATTTACAACAATTCAGTTAATTGTCATAAGCTTATAGATGTTTTCATTCGGTTGTAATGCTAAAAGTGGGTTACAGCGTTTTAAATTCGGGTCGGGTACAACTCTCGTCTTCCGAGTAATGTTTGTCCGACATCGCAACTAAACAAAAATATAACTTTATAGATACAGTTAAGCTCAGGAGATCGATGAATTAACTTATCGCCCCAAAGTGTTGGTAGTTTGTGTTTGAAATAAAGACGAAACAAGTGATAATAACTGTTCTGTAAAATATGCTTTCATATACAGTCATCATTTGCTATACCTGTAGTTTTCAAACTATTTTGGACGTTTATAAAGCCGTGATTATTTTGACTAGCATATATTTAATGGTGCTTTGGAATGTAGATGAAGCTAAATAGAAACAAATAGCATATACACATAAAGACAAAAACGAAACTCAAGGTCGATGCAAATAGGAACTGAGAATACAACAACACAACCAGCTGGTCTGTAAGGTTGAGTGTCTCCTTCACCAGCCAGATGTTTGATGTCCTTGGTCTGAGAAATAGTGATAATGACGCAATTCAGGTCCTTATTGTGTAATTAGTAAACAAAATGTGTATTACTAAAAACCTACATAATTATGCTTATAAATGACTATAGATTGTGACCTCTTGGGAGGAGATCAAAATATGACATAAAATGTCCAAACTGTTTAATTTAGAAATGCACCAGATTTGTCATTTTATATTTTTTGGACGAATTGACATCGTTCTTAATACCAGATAAGGTAACGGAAGCGGCAAAGATGATAACTTCTCAAGAAATGTTAAACGCCTTCTTATTAAAAGAATATACGACACCGTAATAAAATAAAGTCAATTAAGACGTGTATTTCAAATTCTTCATAAAAAAACTCGAAAAAGCCCACAAAAGAAATCCTCCGTTGATTCCAGAAATTATTCCTTTAGTTGTCTTTTGAAATAGAAATCTGGAAAATGTCAAGCCTAGTTATCCACCGTATTCAGTGTGAATTGATTTTACCAGAGGCCACAGTTGTAGTGATCATGGTGTGACTTCGTTAGTAGGGACTATTGTTTAGATCGCACGCATTTACTTCTCCTAACGATTCTACTATCACCAGGCGATCGATGGGTAACTACCTGTCTATCCTATTTTACCGATAGCAATGGGATGGCAACCTTGATAAAAACTTAAAAGAACATAAAATAGGAGGAATCATTCTTATTCAGTATAGTAAAGAAACAGAAATTACCTTCAAAATAAATCTCATATTGAACGAGAAACTTGTCGTGTTCTGCAAAATCAATAAGCATTGAACAGGTTAATATAAGAAACAATGACTCATGAAGGGAAACTGTGTATTTTACTGATTTTGTTCCTCGTAATTCTCAAAAACAACCAAAATAAAGGGTTGTGATAAGATGTTGAAACTTCGTGCACACAATTAACACGTCCAAGAGAACAAGACAAGACACGATAATTTCCAAGAGTTCTTCGAATGACGGCTACACTCTACGGGCTCCTCAAAAATCAATAGGTGGCTACAATTTTACTTCGAATTTCGTTACACAAATCTCGAAATGTAACTTACTGCTCGCAAATGGCAGAACATAAGGATACTTGGGTTTCAGACCGTCAAGGAAAGGTGCAAAACTATTCAAAACGCGATGAAAAAAGAAAGTACAGAAATAAAAGAAAGTACAGAAAGATGGCGGCTATCATATCATAAACCGATCAATGATATCTTTTATTTTTCTTCTTTCAATTACACAAGTACTAAAGATATGATCAGGGATTGATTTTATTCGTCAAACCCTAAAGAGATAACACAGTTTCGTTTCGGCGTCTGATGGAAGAGCGTACGAGGGATATTAAGATGGATTGATGTATATTACATTCTCCGGTGGAAATTCATCTAGCTTTCGGATTGATGAATATTGTATTAAATAAAATAGCTTCCCTAAAAAAATAATCAATCACAGAAATTGGAGAGAAATCACTTATAGGAGATAGATTTATGGACTCGGAGGGGGAAAAGACCATTCTGATAGTTTGGGTAAATGTGTTTGTCAATTCTTGTCCGCAAAAAGTCGATTGTTGCTGTCTTATCCAATTCTTGTTGCAATAAAAGGAATATCTCTTTTAAAGGGACTGCAGCTTTGCGTCCATTCTGGTAGAATACCGGTAAAATCTCAGAAAAAGGTGTATTGTAAGCAGCAAATCATTACTTTAGACAGTCGTACCCAATATTATATTGTGCCAGGCGGTAGTACCCGGAGTAGTTTATTAGATGGACGAGCTTCTGTAAATTTTAGCATTTTGTACTTTGGAATTTTGTGAGTTTTCGATTAACTTTATGTCAATTGGTCTTATTGTGAACAAAGAAAGAAGTATATGTTTCAGAGTTATGCCATTGGTCAATAAATGATAATCTATAATAATTGTCTGTCTGCCAGTCCCTTCACTCTTACTCTTTATGTGTCTTTTCCTCTTTTGCATCGCGTCGTCTTTGTATTCATTGACTGTCTGTCTGTCCCCTCAGTCGCACCTTTCTGTGTCTATCCCTCTCTTTGCATCCCACCGTATATGTACTAATTTACTGTTGCTGTCTTCCTGTCGCATCGCCCTTAATCTTTTTGTTTTCCCTCTATTTGCATCGCTTCGTCTCTCTCCCTTCTGATGCCCATTTGCTCCATCTCTGTACGGGTGAGTTTGTACGTGAATCTCCCTGTCTGGCCGCTATTTGTTTTGATTATTATCATTATTTCATTAATGAAGCAATGTTCCTTGCATCAGCAGCGATGATCGATTTCACCATATGCCATTAATTGACATAACGCAACATATTAGTCATTCATGACAAACTGATCATCTAAACAAAACTGCAGATCGATAGCTTCGTTATCTATTAAATAGGGTTTGTGCCATTTGACGTCGTTAAGGACACGCGAAATGTTGATTTTGATCTGATCACGCGCTGTATCAGTTTGATTGAACTTCAGAGGTCGAAAACCGACATCGATATGATTCAAGCTATTACGAGTCCTACACGTACTACTCATTGTACTATATGACTGCCATTGTTCCACATAATCCCTGTTGGAGAACAGCTGTCGTTTAAGCACTGGCGAACTTCATGTCATTTCTCTGTAATCCAGTTGCTATTCATGTTCCTTATGAATGCCAATGTGAAAGGCTTATGAATGTCAATTGAATTCCATTCTTTGCTTATACTTTCATTATTGCATTTCTCAAAGATGTCGGCTTGTTATGCAAGTGGATTTTTAATCAAGCGTCCTGCTTCAGCGTGTTCGGTGTGAATTGAATTTTTATTGATTTTACAAAATAATATGTGGATAATGTCGACTTTTGGTTTACATATCAACTCGGTACAGTATAATAAAACAATTGTACGGTATAACTGTGCGATATTGACAGTCAATGGTCAATGTAAGTTTAGTCGACTGTAAAAGGATGTAGACAGCATCACGTCCTATGATTGGCCAAATTAATTTTGAAGGATTATATAGCATTGTACCGTCCGAACGTTAACGTAATACTAAAAGTACGTTGCTAATGTCACATTTTGCGAAAGATATATTTCGCATAAGTTCACAAAGACATTCAGTCACGAGTTCAGACACACTCTATTGATACATATATATAAGGCTACTGAATATTAGTCATTGGACATTTCCTGACTTTAAATCACCACGAATTACTTGGTGTTGTCTTTCCTTTTGTTTTGGTGTCTCCTCGGTTCCTGCTATTGTCTTTCCTTTTGTTTTGGTGTCTCCTCGGTTCCCGTTATTGCCTTTCTTATTGTTTTCGTGTCTCCTCAGTTCCCGCTATTGTCTTTCCTTTTCTTTTGGTGTGTCCACGGTTTCCGTTATTGTCTTTCCTTTTGTTTTGGTGTGTCCTCGAATCTTGCAATTGTGTTTCCTTTTGTTTTTGGTGTCTCCTCGGTTCCTATTATTGACTTTTATTTTGTTTTGGTGTCCTTTGGTTCCCGTTATTGTCTTTCATTTTGTTTTGGTGTCTTTTGCTTCCCGTTATTGTCTTTCCTTTTGTTTTGGCGTCTCCTCTAGTGTCTATTCGGTTCATGTTGTTTCCCTTTCTCATCCACTTTTAGTTCAAACTTTGTTCCTGTGAATTGGCGCTGTGATAAACTTCCTTTTGATTTAACTTACATCAGTACACGCCGCCGTTTATTTTTTACACATAAAAGTGATTCATAGCATAAAATTGCGGAACAGATATGTTTTATGAAATGGAATCTGTACATACAATTTGAAACGAAATGCCAAGAAAATTGATTTTAGAGAAATGATATGGAGAGAAGCCTGGCGGGAATTACATTTCTGATGTATCTATTTCCTCGGAAAGCTGTAGGATTTTTTTGTGTCACATCCGTCAACCAAAGGCGACAGCTGGGGATAGTTACAATCTTCTCAACAGGGACCTTCAAGACAAAACGTCGCAGATCTACAGAAAAATCGAAATCTGTTGGTCTTCACTGACGAGTTGATACTGAGACCAATTTAATGACAAGAGTCTGATGAAATCGGAGATTTCAATTCCTACACGTTTTGTGATGTGTTATATATACTCTTTGTAACGTTTCTGATCTAAGGAATGTTAGTTAGACATGGTACATACGTCTTGAAGGTCCCTGTTGCAGAAAGTATGACCAATATTTATTCGGTGTTTTTTTATGTTGTCAGTAATTTCGCCCCTTTTCGTTCTATCACCAGTTTTAGACATGGGTTGTAGTTATGTACTGATACCGGTGTAGATTTAGAGAACAATGGTTTTTGCAACTGCTACCCAAAGACTTATTCTTTATTTCCTGACTTATCAGTGATACCAGGTCAAACTGGAACTTACATTGCTATGATTGCGATATTATAGTTGTCATGTTCTTCGTACTGCGTAACATGAGGCATTCGTTCTTATTTCTTTTGTGGTATCACTATGGATTGAACGTCTGTCAGATTGCAGTTACAGCCAATAAGAATGCAGTCTGGGTGACAGATAAAAGAATGACGTCCGTTAGAACGTCATGATTATACGTTTAATCGTTATATTTACATTTCCTCATACGACCTGCCTTTTATTGATTAGTCGGATGAGCTTAATTTATATTTCCTGCTGCCGCAGAACACCTCACTGGTCCTAATTCTCCGGCCATCATCGGACCGAAAACTTTCCAAACAACGGTCGCCATTAAAAAATGTGACCAGGCGACAACTGTTAAATGCAGTTAAATGTTTTAATTATATGTGCAGAACATTATAATACAAAAGTAAGAACTTAACTTCCTATTCTGGATGTCATCATTGTCTGCAAAACCCGTCTTAATCCGACTTGTATGAACCAAACAACAACAAGATGGCGGCTATCATATCGATGGGCTTACACTGACGTCACGGAAACCATGGTCATGTGACCAGATAATGCAGACTGTAGTTGCTGTCCAGTAACTGCAGGCTGACTTTCCATATAGTTATTTGAAAATGGGATACAGAATTCTACAGTTTGGTGGTTCATTAAACTTATGTCAGTCATACTATTTGGTCATACTAAGTGGTCATACTATTTGCGGTGTCATTGCAGTAAATGGAAATGACAAATTAAAAACAAAACAGACTTTGGTTTAATGTTAAACAGTACAGGCCTTTGTAGTGTGGTGAATTTTTACGTCATACTATAAGAAATTATCATAGTGGTTGATATTAAGGTGACCATTTCTGTCGTACTGTAGACAATTATCATAGTGGTTGATATTAAGGTGAACATTTTTGTCGTACTGTAGTTTAACTGTGAACATATATGAAGTGGACAAAGAGGAACTTGTGCTGTCTTAATACCTATTTCTGGTGAAAAGGAAGACCAGATAATGATAGCTTTCGAAAGCTCCGAGACCACACCATTACTGATATTTCTGAATGCAAAATTACAGTATCAGGCAAGGATATTGATCAATTATACTCGTCAAGATAAATGTAAAAAATATTTAGTGGATCATTTTAATACAATAATAACTACACGACACATCTAAAATAGAAATTTTCCAGGAGGTAAGATGTCCTGTCATTATGATAATCTAGGCAACAGACATTTTAGGCCCCGGGGATTCACATACTGCTCTCGAAATGATAAATTATAACTACAACATTCGTAATGCTCTGGGTTAGGTTGTACAGTACGACACCCCTCCTCGTTAGAGCTCGACAATCCTTGTTAATTATTAATGTTTTCCGTGTCTGTAATTTGCCACAGATTTGTTCATGATGAGTTATTATCTCCTCGAAACCAAAAGCGTTTAGTAAATGAAGTCTGTCAAATTTATTAGTGACGAAGGATCATAGAGGTTGGACTGAGATAATCTCCTCCATAAGGAAGTATGCCTTAGGGCTTTGGCGACTGTTTAATTTGGACAAGTTTGGTTGTAATGTGTCCAACTATATTCTTCTATCCTTACATAAACTGGGACCGCAACCACAACCACTCTACAGTGACACAGAACAATAGATATCGCAGAAATGTAAATCCTAATTAATATCAGTACACCTGTATATAATTTTAATTGTTTGATATATTGATTATTACTGTCGTTAATCAATCAATAATAAAACAATTTCACCGACAGCACTAGATAACGTCCACGGTTAATGTTGCATCTTAAATGAAATATGTATTTTTCTGAGTAGCAGTCATGATGCATCAGACGTTTTCAACGGAGTTTGTTTTCGTATGTGTGTTTGAATACTATATAACTGGTAGTTAGTAATATATATATATGTTTGCAGTAATTCGGAAGCGAGCGAAAGCAGCCGATCCTCGAGTTGTGGAGCATTTTGGGAATATTTTTTTAGACATAATACTTATATTTCATGCATTCCATACCAATACAGAGAATGGAAAACAATTACCGGGAACAATCACCGGGAACAATCAGCTTGATGCAGAACATCAGCTGAGATTTTATAGTTCTGTCGTAAAGGATGGATCAGTATGTGGATTGAAAATGTGCGTTTATTTCTGTGTTTGCTGATGTCTCTTTGGTAGCCGTCATCATACAATAGAACTCTCTGTTTCTGTCTGGATTAAAGACTGTTTCAGTGTGGTATAGACTACTGGTAACATGCACACTTTCCAGGATTTGTCGGTAGACATTATGGCGGTTACCACATAAGGTGCAGGAAACATCTATTCTTTTTTTTTTCTCCAAAAAATAAATGGTTCCTCCTCTAGTTCTTTTGTTTGAGTTATGTTGTGTTTATTTTGGTGTATAGGTTGATATTGTTATACAATGTATTTTGTAACGTTTTGTGTTTATTTTGGTGTATAGGTTGATATTGTTATACAATGTATTTTGTATCGTTTTGTGTTTATTTTGGTGTATAGGTTGATATTGTTATACAACGTATTTTGTAACGTCTTGTGTTTAGATTGGTACTTTAACGTGTCCTTGTATTGACGCCAGGTTTGGTTTTATCTGATATGTTGTACTTAATCTATTTGATTGGGAAAACCCAGTATGATTGTACTGTTATGAATTTGTCACTGTGGTGTCTAGAAATCATTCATTCATTCATTGAATTATCACAGTTCCAGTCTCAATATAGAAAAAAATGCTTCCGTGACTATTTCACTGTTAGAAAGGTACATGTACTTTCAGTTTTCAATTACACGAGGAAGTTATTGAACTCATCATAAAATCCTGATGAGTTTGATTAAAGGGTGATAAATTGTCACGAAGAACATCCCTTTACAAAACAATTAAAATTCCTAGAGAGAACTAAACGTTTTGGATTTTCTTACCTATAATCGGAATCTCAAAAGAACTTTCTAGTATGTAGATTTGAAAAACCGATTTATAATGCTGAACTAAACTAACAAGTCCTTGAACAACAGCCACTCTCGCTTACACATGTAAATATTGTCAGCATAACTATTGGTCAACTGAGAACTAGTTAATTGAATTTTGTTTTGCTAAGAGATTAACAAAAATGTCGATAAAAACGTATTTTCTAAGAGAAAAAAAATCAACTGGTGCTTTCTGTTAAAAAAACGCGAAAATTATTATAGATAATTAACAACTTCTTGATTACTTCCAACCAGGAAGTCTCCTTATTTAAAAATATGGTTTTGACAAACGTCGACCTATGGAAATCCAGTACAGTAGGAGAAAATGTTGTGTCTACTGCGCTTATCTGTAATGATGGGATTCCCTGTAATGGAGGGATTTTCCATAAGAGGAAGACTTATCAAAGCATTAATAGAAAGGTCTCAACGTTTGCACGAAGGCTAGGGAACTCATTCATATGTCTTCTGTATGAACAGGAATTAGTGTTTGTTAACGCAAGTTACAGAGTGAAAGGTCACAACAGAGTCTTTTGTAATTTATCAACATTACTGTACCGGCATTGTATTACCCTTTGATTCTCTGTTTTTGAAATACTTGGTGAAATTCTGTTGTATCCTTTTCCTTAGCAATAATTGTTGCGGTTCTATTAGATTGTATTTGAACTAAAATACCATAGTTTCATTTTAAGCATGTAGAACTTTAAAATATATTTGAAAGTGATGTTCCACTGATGATTTTGGTATAGTGCAACCACACAATGAAATTTCAAAACTTTGACATCGGACATTTGACATCCGAGTATTAAATCATAGGTGAGCCTGTAGAAGCACCGCCGAATAGAATAGACCAGCCTGAAAAGTACAGAGGTTCGAAGTGTTAGGTGTGGGCAGCGGATCACTATCGGTCCCTTCGATTTAACAGTGGGAACAAAAAAACACGATTATGAATGGTCTCCACATTGGTCGCCTCCTACGATAACGCATTCGGGATACGGCATGCAATTTATTGTCAAATGTTAACGAAACTAAAGCCAAACTTTTTAAGTTAATTCATAGAGATGTGGTTCAGCTTCATCACATAGGCTCTACACAAGGTAAAATATCAATTACAGATATTGTTATTGCCAAATTAGCTTACATGATGTAAATATCCTTTGTATAACTGTCAATCAACTGAAAACAAGATACATTGCTGCATTTAAGTTTTCTTCATACCGATATTCTGAATGTGTTAAAGAAGAGTCGATTAAACAGTATACGTCCCAAGAGAGGGCAAATAAAAAATAATCTAACGATTTGGGAAATAACCGAAAAGGAAAAAAAAAACAGAAATTTAACTAGAATAATTACTAATTTCTTGATTACTTGAAACCAGGAAGTTTCTTAATTCCAAAGAAAGGTCTTGACAACAGATGACCTATATAAATCCATTAACCTTGTAAACATGTTTTTTTCTACTACAAATGCCTTGAGTGGAGAAGGTTCCCAAAGCAAGAAGACTTACTAAGGCAGAGAGTGAAACGTTTGGGTAGTTCTGAGAAGCCTGGAAGACAAGGTGTCTTCTGTGTGAAAAAATAGCGTGTGTTTAACGCATATAATGAGAGGAAAGGTCAAAACAAAGTCTCACATTTGTTTAGCAATATCACGACGGTATTTTACTTCCCTCCGACCTTTTTATCTGCGTGTTAAAAACGACCCGGTGAAATTCTCTTTTGTGTGCTTTCCCCTCACAGATCTGAACACAAACACTTCGGTGGATTTTTCTGTGTAACAGAGTTATAATTGTCGACTCTTGCGATAAATCAGTAGGGTACAGCACTTAAGTTGTTGTCTAATGTTTCCGAATAAAAAGGAGAGAGCCAAATAAGTTCTGAGAACTAGTGCCCAGTCACTTTCACTGTTTCTCAAAAATGTTTTTGAATGACATTTTGTGATGGACAATAATAATTTCGGAGAACTTGTGCCCAATCCCTTTGATAATTTTAGGTGTTTCAATGAACTGTTACGAAGGGAAATCATCATGGTATGGGCCCAATAAGATAACACCCACATCACATTAACTTTATACAAGATTAAATTTTAGTCACTGATGTTTTTCTTAATTATTAAATCTAATCGCTTGAAACGAGATTCATAGAGTTCAAGATAAATGAGATGAAACGGTAATGAAATTGAGAAGTTTAGGATTTACTTAATTATGTAATGATTCATTAAAATCAAAACGAAGCAGCGCCATTTTGTCCTTTTTTTTTTTAAGTAATTCGCCATGGCGATGACTGTTGATATACATGTTAGATATACAAATTCATTCCTCCTGAAAGGTAGGAAAAAATCGTAACCTTTTAACAGGTTTTTATATCACATCCATTAGCTAAATGTCATTAAAATAAAATACGAATGTTTGAAATTTTAATAAAATACTTATATAACGAACTGGTGTCAACATTAGCCATGCTACTCGATCATTTGGTCGGAATATCGGGATCCGGTAACGCTTTTACAAAGTTGAATACTTCCGGGAACCAATTACATTAGCATAGGCAGATACACTTCATTTATCGTCAGTACAAAACCCAGGTTATCGATTTGCGTTGTTTCTTGTGTAGAAATAATGTTTAGCTACATGTACATGTAGTTTCGGTTATGTGAATATACAAAGTTTACACGGTAGTGACCTTTTCGGCTATTATAATAATCTTGCAATCGTCAATTCAAAACATTGCAAAATAGTGTTTTCCCCACATAAACGCATTATGAAAGTTGCATATAGTTATTTACAGTTCGGCCTGTGGAGTACATAAGTGGTTGCTCTGGTGATTAATATTTGTGGTCAACTTGTAATTCAGATCGCCAAATCTATTATCCTTTGATTCGAAAAATTGGAGAATCAAAAATTCGTTTAGCATAAATTAAACGTACTGTTTATAATTTTGACGAAAATGCCCATTTATTATAAGTAAAACAGAAAAACTATAACACAGCATCAAACTATGTCAACAAAATAAGAACTCGCGGTCGAAACGATTTGACGTGAAACCGAGACGACACTGACAAAAGTAGAAAGATATCATGAATCACATCTCTAATCAGACACAGAATCAGAAGGGTCCGCGTGTAATCCCTGTACTATATGAGTCACTCTATCCTAAAAATGACAAAAACCCAAAAGATTTTTTGTTTCATTGAACATGGAAGTAATCTTCAGGTATAAGTTATTTAATAATGGTCATCAGGCTATGACAACATAAAAAGGCAAAATACGGCCAGAAAAACAGGAAACTGTTTGTCACGTTGGTATGAATGAATGTTTGTTGTTTCATAGGTTGTTTCGATGATATTATTTGGCGACTGTAATTTTCAACTGATTAACCGGAAGTGGGTAATTCCGAGTGAAATGTTTGAAACTCAAGCAAGTTCGCTGAGATGATTTCCCTATTTTTCTGTAGCAGCACATCAACATGTCCAGACTCAGATAACAAACTGTGGTTCATGTGAGGGTTACGATGTACACCAGCTAATCTCTGTCGTGGCCTGTTGGGGACACCAGTGAGTCGAGGTACCAGGACCGACGGTATGATATCTAGGTCAGCCGACACAGAACGGAACAGGTGAAGAGTTAGCTTATTGGTAACAATGACAGGGTAACACAACCGTAGCCATCAGCCGACACAGTGAACAGTGACACCTGTCGGTGGCTTCACCGGAAGTATGGTTCAATTGTGCACGTACCAGCAGTGTAGTAGTTAGTCATATAATGATACTTAAACACCAACATGTAGTATCGTTAGTGTGTGAAATTGGGTGTATGCGAGTGTGATTTGGTTTGTGTACAATTTTGTTTTCATTTTCCGTATAGCTACCGGATGTTTGTCCTACGTAACACACTTCGAGAAGCCATCATGAATCTCATCAATACAAAACTGGGTATAAAACATGTTCTCGGGAAGAAAACGCGTTTTTCTGAATCACATAGTTATCATGTTGTGTCCTTTGAACTCCAGCAACTTATGTGATATTTACGATCGCCTCTGGCAAAATTCAAAATTCAAAACATAGTAGACACTTTAGTCAATCAATGTATCATTAATAACAACCAATTTCAAAACTCAGCATCTGTGTGTTTCCATAGATTAATATGAGTTTCTTTTTGTCCATATACCTACTAAGAAATAAATGTTAACATTTAAAATAAATTATTATACCTTTACTTTATTTACTCTATACAAGTAATTGGTTAAATCGAATATATCCCCACTTTTGCCTGACTGTGTTTTAGTACTGTGTGTTAGTCTGGGAACTAAAACACACCTACACTCGGGTGTTTCCGTCGTGCCAATCAGGCGAGAGGTGGGCGGAGCTTGTTACCGAACTCGGAAGCGACGCGCGAGGTGGGCGGAGCTTGCTACCGAACTTGGAAGAATTTGGCTCCATTGCCATCAAAAGCTATACAGCTTATGGTTTACAAATATTTTCTAGTTAAAACTATCTCTCCAGTGTGTATCGGTATAATAAAACGGTTAAAGTATGGGGTTGAGGGATATAGCAAGTTTCTGGTGTCCCGAGACAAGGTCTATTTCCCGAAGCGAACCCCATACTTTAACTGTATAATAAGCAACCAATGTGTTACGATCGCGAACTGTATAACAGGACTTGCAGATAGGGTTAGAAAAAAGATATTCTGGATATACTTTCATTTCATCAATATTTATTTGATGTTCAATCGAAATGTATATGACAACATAAGCATTTAAAAACCTTATCAAAGTGACCTCCTGCAGACCTGATGGAATATTTTGCCTGATACATCCCACTAAATGATCGTATGAGGCGACTAATACTGACCATGGATCATCAGGGTCTTATATTGTGGCCACTGCTAAGAAAGTATTGAAGAAACTGACGGTGATATACATAATATATGTACCCCCAGAACTATGGTGACGTAACACCCCACACAAATAAACTAATTCCAGTCCTGAAATACGTGTACTGGTTTATTTGACTACTGTTAAGCTAAGTGTGTATAGATGGACAGATTAAGCACTTACAGAGTCAGTTTTATGTATGTTGTACGGTCACGATTTTCCTTTTCAAGTTTCATTGGTGCTAGATAAACTCGTAATAGACAGTATTCAGATTGTATCAGTCCGCAGACCTAGAAAATTCGTGTTTAAAAGCAAAAATGGTTAAGTGCATGCACCGTCATATATTATCATTTAAAGCTCAAAAACAAGATAGATTAAGTTTCATTTTAATTAAACTGAATGAAGTTCAAGATATTTCTTTATTTTAATTGTTTTTTTTTAATGTTTTTTTTTGTATAATATAATATAAACTTTATTTATTTTACAAACATTATGAAACAAGTTAGGCCCATTACAACTTATATTAATCACTCTTGTTGGCCCGGATGTTAGCGCACGGGGGGTCTTAGAGTGGGAGGAAACCGGAGTACCAGGAGAAAAACCCACGTAGTCGGGCAGGAGACCCCATACCTTTTCAAGTCCGGGAAATCGAACCCCGGCCGCCTTGGTGAAAGGCAAGTGCGCTATCCATTGCATCACCCGACCACAATTTTGTTTTTGTATTCAAGAAGCTGCTCATTTTGGTCGAATAACAAGCTATTTTGATTTTCAGTATTATTTTTCAAAATAAAAAATAAAATAAAGTCAGCATTCGTGTGTCATTAAGAAGTTCATGCTTAAAGATCTGTATGACTTAGATGTATATTTCGTCTACTCGTTGTCATAATGTTATTACTTTGATATACTAATATTTTGTCATTTATTGAAATTAAAACGAAATAACATGCATGTTCTCGAATTCGAAACGATCACAGATAAAAGAATTTTACAATAAGTATATATTATATATAAACGTGATAAAAATGTTACACATATTACTGCTGTTTCATTGCCTAATCCGATAAAGCTAGTGCAGACTAGAGTAACGTCATACTCAAGTCAACGGACACCCAATTAATAATACTACATATATATCACTCCTGTTACTATTATCCTATACCTAAATATGAAACCGATTACACACACTGAGCTCGATTGAAGGAACAATAGATGCAAATCGTTTAGCCTTGTGAGCATCCCTAACCGATATATATTTACAAAACAGACAACGTATTGCCGATTATAGTACTAGTAAATAATAACGTTAACTCCGAGAACAACAATAAAGTTCACTGACTCCAACGTCCCCTTGGTCCGTATTCATGAAACCGTTCTCATGCTTAAGGATGGAATTTGTGCTCAAACCAACTTTCTGGTAACTCACTTAAGTCATGTCGAGCGATCAAAAGTCGAATGTAAACTTTGAAAACAGTATTTGGCTCTAAGTATCTTCAAATTATTTCCAACTCATTGACAAAATATTATTTCATTATTGGTTTATAATCGGAACATGAAATTAGGCTTGAGCACAAACTCCATGCTTGAACATGGAAACGGTTTCATGAATACGGACCCAGGAACTCGGCTGGTTGACACATCTTATGACGACAGTGTTCTTTGTTAATGGACTGCTCAGAGACCATTCTAAAACAATTCTAACGTGACACCACACTGATACTTAACAAGTTCGACGCCACAGCCTGACGCCTTCTAGAAATCATGGATTCCAAGTGCGACATCAGACTAGATTTGGTCTTGTATAACGCAGAAAAGATACTACAGGAACATCACAATATTTGCCATTTACCATCATGTAATGCGATGAAGCAGGCCAATTCCTCCCAAAAACTTAATAGAGTAGAATTATGACAATTGTGTGTTTCAAAGAAGGACTTTTTGCCATTCGTCAAAATTTAGATATTAATAAGTCATATCTATGGCAGTGTCATAGGATATAAGTTTGAATTTCTTTTTCAATTGTACAACGTTTATGTATTTTTCCATTGGTTTGACCAGGGACCGTATTCATGAAACCGTTCTCATGTTCGAGCATGAATTTTGTGCTCAAGCCTAATGTTCTTGTTCCGTTTAAAAATAATTAATAACATCCTATTTTGTCAATAATTTGGGAATAACTGGAGAGACTTAAAGCCAAATAATGTTTTCAATGTTAACATTTGACCTTTTGGTCGTTTGAATGATTTAAGTGAGTTATAAGAATGCTGGTTTGCGCACAAAATCCATGCTTGAGCATGAGAACGGTTTCATGAATATGGACCCTGAACTCAATGTATATAACTCGTGTAAGATCTCAAAACTCAGCATGTGAGGAAAAATTGTTTATTTTGCAAGCGACTACAGAGTTCTTGTTTCTGAATCAAGTCGCCCACACCTCAATGGTATATGTCATACAATATCTAAAGTCGCCCACCCCCCAATGGTATATGTCATACAATATCTAAAGAAGAGACAAAACATGCCCTTTGTTTCTTCCAAGAAAAAACTAACTATGGTTGATGTATTTACTGGGTATTATTCCGTTCATTGAATGATATCGATAAGATATATTAATAGTAAACAGCATTTTAATAAATAAGTATATTTGTAGTTATTTGATCTCAATCTTGATATAAAACTACTGTATTAGAAATTCTGCAGCAGGTGGAAAGTATTGTTAGTCTGCAACATGATATTGTACAGATCCTTAAATTTCACAGTTAAATAAAGTGAAATTGTTCCTGCATTTATTAGCTTGACATATACGGACAGTGTAACAATAAAGGTTACTTTTCTGTCTAACTGCATTGCAAACGTTCCATTCCTCGACAGTAAATTCTAGCCTCCCCTGCTTATAGATTTTACATGCCAAAGTTTATTATCTATTCAAGTCCCTGCAATAAGTATCGTGATTTTCTAGGCAGATGCGTGCATTTTCACTAGAAAATTACTTCAATAGAAAGAATTTTCGCCATGAAAAAGATTACTTTGAAGAAATTCTAGGTCGTCAATATGATTTCTACGGATGAAATTCCGTTGTTCACCATGATAAAGGTCTTGTTTACATCTTTTATTGTTGATGTCCTTCATACGTTCCAGGATCGACGGGACACATAATAACTTGTTACCACATGCGATGCAGAGAACACCTGGTTCTCCTGCGGTTTCCGTGAAGTTTAATGACGACTGTCCCTCGGTTCCTTTTGTTATATATTTTGTATCACCTTTGACTTCAGATTTTTTTCCTTGTGTATTGACGACATGGTGCATTTTTCTAACTATTTTATCTTACCTAAGTAATGAGCTTCTTTTCATCTAGCATCTAGAACACTCCATTTAGCAAACCGATACATTAAAAAATATTTAAGCCATGTAGTGAAAAATTGTTACATTGACACTTCACCCGAAACCATCGTTACAATACAGACACGTTTCATATAACCAAAACGTGGTCCGCTGCCCACGGGCTGATATTTAAAATTTGGACCCATATTTCCCCTGATATGATATTTGCATTGGACGTTATCGCTCTAGGCACAGCATTTTCTGGCCTGTACAAAACTAACTTCGCCCTGCAACTGTGATTTCAAATATTTAACTAACTTTGTTAGCTGATAGAGTACATGATATCGCTAAATTCGATTTGTAAAAAGTACAACAAATCAAAATGTTTACGTCCGTTGGGAACTTCTAGTGATATCTAGATTTCCATGGGAAGAGAAAGTATATTACAAGGCTCATCCCTATCAGGTTTATAATGTTGTGTTTTTGGTGATCTGTTTGACGTGAAACATCTGTAAATCACAGGTAAATGGACCGTTATAATTGATACAGTCGTCAGCATAAACACCGACTGTGGATGAAGTAAATGTCTCACACTTCTGTAGAAGTAAAATTCTGTGAAATCGTGTCACACGCAATAATAAATACAAATCCAGCAAATATTTCCCTTCTAGGAATAAAATACCGACATTATCGTAATGGTACAGTTGTATAATGATTGCTTTCCTTATAAAAGGCAGCTAGAAAATTGCATAATGTACTTGATACGAAAAATGAAACAAACACAGGACCCTGACAGACATCAAAACAAAAGGCAACGATATAACGAGCCCACCTCAAATGATTGAGACGAATCAAGATCCTCTAGACGCTATAAAGCAATGGAAAACTTCCAACTACTGTCGTTGAAGCGAAACCATGATGTCACAGAGTTGTTCTTGTTCATCTTTACAACGAGTGATACTGCTGCAAAGAATGTATGAAAACATTGTGTTAACATTTAAATACAGCTTAAGTCGGTAATAAATGGACAACAAATAGTAATTTAGATATTGATAAATGTAGATCACCTAAGCAAAATCTTCTCTGACGTCGGAGCGTAGTACTCATATGCGTTCTCTTCCGTGAACTGTTATTAATAGCATTTGCCTACTTTTTTATCACCTAATTTTCTTTTACAGTTTATTCATTTTCTCTCCTTTTCTAACTACCTTTAGCTCAATGAAAGGCAAAATTGATTCTTTAAAAAATGTCACAATTCTACCCCATTAGTTTTTCGGGAATAATTGGCCTGCTTCATCGCACTGCATGTTTGTAAAGGGTAACTATTTTGATGTTTCTTTTATTTGGTATACAAGACCAAAACTAGCATATGTTTTCTGTCTTATACGCGACCAAAGTAGTCTATTGCTGAACTTGTAATCTGCGTTTTCTGATAGGCGTCATGCTCTCGTGTAGAACTTTTGACATATCCGTATGGGGTCACTTTAAAACGGTCTCTGGTCAGTCCATTAACTATGAACACCGTTTAGTGGAGCCCCTAGTTGTCGTAAAAGTGTCAATCAGCCGGTTTTGCCTTAGTGTTGTGGGGATTCATTGTCATTGCTGCAATATCTCGTCGCTTCCTGCCATTGTCCATTTGTATTGACTTTTGACTTTGTGTTGTATGGTGTGCATCTTTTTCTGTTTTTTCTTTTCTTCAAAAATAAAATTCAACAACACTTACAATGCATATAACCAACTGCTTTGTTTTGTCACAAGATTTTGGGGATCGAAAGACAGAACATTGTTACCGCTACAAAGTGGGCGAAACATGACAGATTCGAATGTGAGGTTATTTGAACATTGTTTACAAAACACCGACATGCAGATCTGTTCCACACCACACACACACCGATTTGTGTAGGTTTTATGTCCATTACCTCCAAACCTTTCAATCAACGAGAAGATTTTCTATCTAGCGGATACTTGAGTGATGAGAGAAAAGAGTTAAAAAAAATTAAGGGCAGGGATTAGGAAATATTTTTGAAAATAAAGTTGAAAAAGTACATTTCATAGTTTGGTTTTTTTTTTCTAGTTGAAAAGCTTAAATACTCGTCTAAATTATAGGATGCGGTAAGTGATTAATGTCTAATTAAATGTTGAACATTTTAACTGAATGTTGAACACTGGGTAAAAATATCCTATATTTTATTATGATGAAGGTGCCTAATAAAGAAACAACTTGAGGAAGATAAAACGGTATATTTCTTTATTGGAGATCATATCGTTAAGACACTTCTCTAAGGCAGAAACATTTTGTCTGTAAAACATGACGAATAATGTGGGTAATGTGTTTGTGGTTTTACGCTTAAACACTTATTAGTTGATACAAACGTGTGTGACATGCTGGTAGAAAACCTATTAAGATTACAGTTATTATTTTGATATGCAAATTTTTAGGATTTTCTTGCAAGATACATAGACAAATAACTTTAAACGCTGTTTCGTTGCTATGTCATAACGCCCTTAGAATTTAATTAATTTTAATAAGAAGAAAAAAAAGAGACCAGTCACCAAAGCAGCATCATCGGTAACAAAATTCTAACAGTGGCGTCAGGTTATGATAATTTTACATTTTCCATAAAATTCCTACACATGATAATGACCTTGGCTGATTTAGTTTCTTCTCCGAGCGAAGTTTTATCAATAGCGTTAAACTAACAGAGAACATTGTTAACCTCTTAATCATTAGCTAAACTTTTAAGATATTAGTCATAAAACAAAACTATAATATTAATTTGTCAATTTAATTTACATAAAAATTTACAAACAAATCAGAAGTTTTCTACAACATAACAATTATGACAACAATTTAAAATGTTGGGTATTTTTTTCTTAAAAAATGTTCCTCGTTTAAGAAATACGTTCTTAATAGCTTTAGCCCCTCGGGTAGTTATGCGAGTCTCAATTGATCTGTGGTAAGGTTATGTATGGAAGAGACCATATGATAACATCTAATAATTAACCAGGGTGTTACAATAGCAGCTGTTACATTGACCAATTGTTGCTCAAATACGTACTAATCTGTGTCAATAAATGTAACACGTGTTTCTACAGACTAGAACAAAGGTTAATCAATCGATTTGAGATGAAGGGCACAAAAGAACAATAGTCTTTATCAACACACCTTGCTGTCTGTTCATTCAGCAATATCAAATTAAGATTCAACATGATAACCCTTAAGCTTACAGTGGTTCATAGAAGGTGACTCGAGTTGTGTATCGGTATATCACCTTCCTCGGTTTATTACCTAGGTCTCCGTTGACATGAAACACTACACCATTTGGTCCTATGTGCCATTTCGATGTGAATGTCCCCCTCAGGACATATCCAATCAGGCAACCAAGATACCTTGTTCTAGTCCCAGTGGAAACAACTTTATTGTCCTCTCTAAAAGGTTGTTCCCAATTAGTCACTCCGCCACCACACAAATGTGTCCTTTTCCTCAATAGTTAAAACGTCCTTGTCTCCATTGGATTATTTTGCCTGATCTATAATTATTTCTGCGTATAAATTGAAATGCACTTATGAAAAACTGCAAATAACCTCAATTGAAGCACCAGTTTTAGTTGCAATTGAAAAGCAATTGAAAAGCATCCTTTGTCTTCGATTTGAAGTCATATTTGGCTTCAATTGGAAACCTCATTCTGTGTCATTGAAAGCCTTGTTTCACCTCAAATGGGAAACATAATTCTACTTTCATTGGAAAACCTCATTTGTCCTCAATTGAAAGCCTAACCTGGCCTTAATTGTAAAGCCAACTTCCATTGGCCTCAATAGATCAAGAGGTACAATGGGCCTGCATCGCTCACCTGTTATTAATCTAACACTTGTAATCTTAAGATTTCATAAGAACCTATTAAAAGATTTAAACATATGACGCCTCTGACCTTGATTGTCGAACAAGGACATTAGGTTGAAAGTGGATCAAGGTCATTCATTTGAACTAACATGGTAATCCTTCATCCCAGCATGCTACAGGCCCAATTTCAGTACCCTGGCCCTTTTGCTTATTGAAAAGAAGTCGCTTGAAGATTTTACGACATTTGACCCCTGTGACCTTGAAAGTTGGTCAAGGTCATTCAGTTGAACAAACTTGATAGTCCTTCATCCCAGCATGCTACAGGCCCAATATCAGTACCCTGGGCCTTTTGGTTATTGAGAAGAAGT
>NW_018407749.1:77284-118975 GCF_002113885.1 Mizuhopecten yessoensis | reverse complement strand
ATTTGAACAAACTTGGTAGCCCTTCACCCAAGCATGCTACTGGCCAAATATCATCTCCCTGGGCATTTTGGTTATTGAGAAGAAGATGTTTAAAGTTTTTGACATATTTGACCCCTGTGACCTTGAAAATAGGTGAAGGTCATTTATTTGAACAAACTTGGTAGCCCTTCATCCAAGTTTGCTTCTGGCCAAATACTGACACCCTAGGCCTTTCGGTTATTAAGAAGAAGTCGTTTAAAGTAAAATATTGACGCCGGGCCGGACCACTGACCACGGCATAAGCTCACTTGGCACTTCGTGCCAGGTGAGCTAAAAATTAGTCTGATTGGTTTCATTGGAAAATTTCCTGCAGATTCGGAGCTGGTCAACTGTGTTCCACTACATCACCACATGATGCTACTTATACCCAAAATGAAATAATCACCTTCACACAGTTAACATAAAAAAGTTGTGAAATGTCTTGAGGCACTTGGCATGATGTCTTTAAAAAGATGAATCAAAATAGAAATAATAATGGAATCCAAACTCTGATTGAAAATAATCACAATAATGTCTGGATTTCTATGTTTTATTGTTGATTTCCAGTAACAGTTAACTCAAAGCTTGATTTGCATACACAATTACTGTACGGCTTACATCAGGTACATACACATTAACTGTACAGCTTACATTAGGTACATATACATTTACTGTACGGCTTACATCAGGTACATATACATTAAAGCCACATTAGTTAGCAATGTAATTGTCATGTTACATTGAAATTATCACATTGCACAGGAAGACAGTCTCTGATGATATTTAGGAAACTGATATCTAGTTATATACGACATCAAATCAATTCCAAAACATGAAAGACTGTCAGAATTTAGTTAGTCATATACTGTAGAACCATTTATGTTCGTGGGGCTAACATTTCGTGGTTTTCATATATACTAGCCTGTTTCAAAGACATTATATTTTGATGATTTCTGATTTCCCCCTATCTATGTCATACTTAATTGATGTTTTCGTGGGGATTTAATTTCGTGGATTTTTGTTATCCACAAAATAAACGGAATTTAATGTCCCATGAACATTTATGAATTTACAATATATTTATTTTCCTGTATACTGCACACATTTTGACATTATAGCCAAGCATGAAATAGTCCCTTCACTATTGAATAATATAAGTCCAACTTCTTTGACCTTTGCATCTTCCTGACCTCCTGTAACCTCTATGAAGTCCTTCTGACTGGCTTGATCCTCACATGTTGTCCTCACACCTGAAGATAAAAATACAGATTAAGATATACACACAGCTAAAATACAATTTGGATGACAGATATTACAAATCATCAGTCCTTGATCACTTTTGTGATTTACATCTGGGTCATAAGATATTCTTTGTAACGAAACTAAAAAATATATACTCGTTTCTATTAGGTCTTGCCTATTATTTTGTTACAGAAGAGGAAAAATTCAAAAACGACATAATTCGACCCATATTTTAGTTTGTTTCCATAAGCAAGCAGTTTATGGAGAGTTCCATAGTCTTGGGTTAGTTATAATCCAAAACCACATATCTGTACAAATATTAGCAAACTGAAAAATGATTCAGGCCACTTAATACTGTTGATACTGAAGTGTTTTATTATCGCATCTGCACAACTATACAAAAAAAAAAATAAACAGATGACCCAATTAAGATATGGATTTATTGCAACCTCAACTGCAGGTACCCTAATCATACTCTCATGCCGAGGGAGGGCCGCCCTTCGTGCAGATACTACAACTGTTTTCTCAATTATTTGCAGTTCATTAAGGCTTGCTTTACAATCAGTGGAAAACATCTGGACCAATGTTGAGTGCCCATATGTGTTTAGTAGAAGGAAGGCCAGCATTACTACAAACAGGGCTCCTGTAAATGGTATAGATACACGAAACACATATGGCTTAAAGAAAACAGAGCCACACAAAGCGAAGTCTCCTCAACCATTTTTGTAAATATTTACAAAGTTACAGAAGCTTCAACAATCAATTTGTGTCAGACGGTCCCAGGAACATGTTGAACAGGTTTTTTCCTGATAAAACCGTGGGTTAATTTAAGGCAAAATGAAACAAGATATGTGTTTACAATTAACATAAAAAGATTGGACTCCCAGTCTTTATGTACATGTATTTATTTACAACGGAAAGTGAACTTGTGGCAGAAATCCATAGTAATCTGATAAAGCTGTTGATATAAGGCCAAAGAAAACAATATATGTGTTAACAGGTACAGAAAAATGACCTAATATTCCATTTTGCCTTTTCAAAATGGAAAAGAATTTATGACTTATGGCACAGGAAAGAATTCAACTTATGTCATGTAACCCAGCTGGGATCATTGTCAAGTGGATGAATTTTTCTGACAAAACTGGTAGATCTAGGGCCGAAGTATACAAGATCTATGTTTAAAAACAGGATCGAATCCCTCCATACTTTTAGACTGTGTGTAATGGGAATTTAACTTTTATCAGATGGTCTTGATATCAAACCTGGTAAAGTCGATTTGATTTCTGATAACATTATTCATTTAATGTCAAATGAAACTAGACACATGTTAACAGTTACCAGAGAACGGTCTCCAACATGATATACACTTAAAATGACTGTTACAAATAGTAAGGAACTTGCTAGATGAAACAGGAGGCAACTTCACACTAGCTCTGTATACATCCTTCCTCACTGGTACAATTAAGCTGTAAAGATCAGACTTGGTATCACTGAGAAAAAAGGTCTTAAAACATCATCGCCGAGATTCCATATGTCATCCTAAGGATTCTGTCTGGCACGCATAAACACAGCTCACTTTCATCTCAAATGCCTGACTGTCATAAACCCATAGAAAAAGCCCACAAACCATAACATATATTAATTAGAAGAACATTCTTGCTAACACTGATAAACGTTTGACTCCAGATTCTTGTTTTTCTAGACCAGAAATGTAAGGAAATACATTTTTCCAACTCATACTTGTGGCCAGCTTTTCCTTTTTTACTTGTAATTGCTCTTTATGTACATGAATTGTTACGATTTTTGCTGTCAAGCAAATTATAATTCTATGGACCAGAAATGTAAGGAACCAAATTTTCCAACTCATACTTGTGGCAAGCTTTTTCCTTTTTACTTGTTATTGCTCTGAGTTATACAACTGGACTAAAATATGCGATGAAGCATGTGTATTATTTATTTCAACCAATAAACATGAGAAAATTGAAAATGCTCTACCTGATTATTGTTGATTGGCTATCTAACCTACCTTGACCTTTTCAATTATCAATGTCTCAACTATAATTACTTGACCATGACCATACAATTCTACTTAGTTTTTCAGTGCCTAATTTTGACCTTAACCTTAATTATCTGTAGTCTACATCCTAACATTGGTCATGAAATCCACACCAGCCATTTTATAAGGCCTTAGATAAATGTTTAATTGCCATTCAACTTCATTTTTACTTTGACCTTTTTGTAGAAATTCAAACCCTTTCATTAGGCCTTGCCTTCATTTTAACCTGAATTCTTTACCTTGACATTCATTTTGATCATGAAATATTCTTTCTACTGAAACAGTTTTTCCCTTAGTATTCACTATAACATTGATTTTAACCATGTTATTTATTGACATTATCTTTCATTTTTAAGATATACAATTGTTATGACCATAACTAATACCATCATTACCAGAAAACTTGACATTGTGTTTCTATTCAAACTGTCCAAGTATGGCTGGTCATATTTACAACGGTTTGGTTGTTTAGACTGTTCCCAATCTTGTTCATCGCTTGTACATTTAAGCTCCCTACACAGCCTTAATTGCATTCGCATTAATATGATTAATCAACTTAATTGAAATTATGTTAATGATAGATGACTAACCCTTTTTAAAGTCTCAACAAAATCAATTTCTGTTTTAATCAACACATAAAACGAGACATTGACATTAATTAGTTACACTATCAAGTTAGTGTGGAATAAATTATGCATATCAATGTACACTTACCTGCACTGTAAAATATGCACAATGTATATTTATAGGAAGACACAGTATGCATATATGTGATATAAATTTATAGCCAGGCATATTATGTAAAGGATGAGCATGATACATAATTCGAGTTTCTTATATACCACTTTATTTTATCACAACCTAGTTCGTAGGTCATCTCAAAGCGGTTCATAAATTATTATCTGTAGTTATAGGGCATTTGCAACCAGCCAACATCTTTCTCAGTGGCTCAGTGGTAGAGCGTTCAACTAGAAAGTCTGGGGTTGCAGATTTGATCCCCAGCAAACATATTTTTCCCCCCATTTCCTTTCTATTACAAATCTATATTCATATGCACCATTGTGATTATAAGCACACTGAACCATGTAGGATGGTGCACCATGTTTATTTGTGTGGAGGGTGGCAGCATCTGTATGCACTGTGAGTGTCTGTGTTACATCTTGTGTACTTCGTAGGGAATGTACCATACATCATATATAGGCAGACTGCAGGGCAAACTGATTTAAAGGCGGATAACACCATTTACTAAACCATGTTTACCATGAATACCAAACCGTGTAGATGTTTATAGACAGAAGCCACACCATGTGCATATTTGATATTCCAGGGGTTACAGTCTCACTTGCACTCTCTGCAGCCCTGGAGTATGTAATTACCAAATCGAAGTGTGCACCACCTTGTGGATGAGACAAGAAGACTAGTTTGATCCTTTAACATATCTAAAACATTCTCAGGGTCACTGAACGTAAAATTGCACAGCTGTGAAGTCAGGTGTAGTTCTTATGTAATCATCAAAGGACAGGTATTATCCTAGCAATTAGTCAGGTGGTTTTTTTACCTGAGACCAATCAAATATCCAAGTTCACGCCTTCTATTTTGCTATGACATATTCCAGGGGTGAAGAGAGTGTAAGTGAGCGTAACCCCTGGAGTAGAGAGGAGGCACCATGTACTACCATAGGTGCACGATTTACACACTACAGTAACTGAGACAGGTTTAAGGATCCCTTGTCCCACTGCACTGTGGTTTTTTGCAGATACAGTAATCTCCCCTTAATTAACTCTGGATATAACTGTAGCACAGTTGGGCCTGACGCTTCTGCTGTCCAGGTAGCTCAGTTGAATTGGTTGAGGGGTATATCATACACAGATACACAGATCTTATTCTGGCTATAGGACTTAAAAAAATACTCTGCTGTCAGCTCAATACGGTTTGAACAAATTCTGACAATTTTATAATAATCTTAGTCCCGATTTTAATCTCAAGACCATTCCAGCTGAATGACAGACCACTGTTGTTGATTATATTTGTGTTTATTTCTTCTTCCTAACTTTTTCATACATGTCCCTCAAGGTAAGGTTTTCTTTAAAATAAATTACTTATCAAAGCTAAAAACAGTGTATTATGTATGGTTACAGCTTATGACAGTGGTATGGGGATCCTTAAACTAAAGCAAAGTACACCATTATGAGTCTGAGAGCGAAGTGAAACGCCTAGAGCTCTGTGATCTATGACACATAGATTGTATCAGTCTAGCGATCACTGACAGCAGACGACATTACGCATGGAATGCATGCTTTTTTATTGCTCTCAAAACTACATGCACTCACGAATGCAGACATTTTCAACATGACAATTACAGACCCTAAACAAATTAAAAAAACCCATAAAAATCCAGCCCTTTCCCTGATCACATGCACCCGGAGCTTATCTTTATTACAGAGGAACATTGTAAAGCTATACAAATAAAAAATTCATTAAACATCTCCCATTTTACCTTCTGCCATAGATCTATTCTTCTCCCTTCTCTCTCAACATTCTTTCACTTAATCATGTCTCTTCTTTTTCTTCTTACATTTCTTCCGTCTTTCTACCTCTCTTCAGTTCACATCCTTTATCTCTGTCCAACTCCATCTTATCTTATCTCATTTCCCCCCCACAGGCATCACCCATTCTCTTGTTTTCTTTCTTCTTTCCTTATTCTTTCCTTCCTCCATCCTTTTCATTTCCCTTCCAAACTTTACTTACATTAATAGTTCTTCAGATTCTTCTTTACCTTTGCCCCTTCCTCAGTTAACCCCATTCCTCAACTAACCCCCTTCCCCAGCTAACCCCATTCCACTTCCTTCCTTCCCTACCTCCTTTTCTTCTTTCCATTAATTCCTGCATCCTTCCCCCTTTCTTCTCCTCGTCCTTTTTTTACTTCTAACCCTTCCCTTCTTTCTTCCCTTCCCCACTCTTAAAGTACATACACTTTAGGTAGATTATACAGTTAAAGTATGGGGTTGAGGGATATAGCAAGTTTCTGGTGTCCCTCAACCCCATACTTTAACTGTTTTATTATACCGATACACACTGGAGAGATAGTTTTAACTAGAAAATATTTGTAAACCATAAGCTGTATAGCTTCACCTCCCAACTACACTTTTGATGGCAATGGAGCCAAATGCTTTAGAGTTTGGTAGCAAGCTCCGCCCACCTCGCGCGTCACTGCCGAGTTCGGTAACAAGCTCCGCCCACCTCCCGCCTGATTGGCTCGGCGGAAACACCGGAGTGTAGGTGTGTTATAGTTCCCAGACTAACACACAGGACTAAAACACAGTCAGGCAAAAGTGGGGATATATTTGATTTAACCAATTACTTTTATATAGAGTAAATAAAGTAGAGGTATAATAAATGCTGATAAAGTACATTTACTGATAAATATTTTTACTGCAAAAGTAAAAATATACTAATATACTAATTACAAAGTACACATGTACACTGGTATAGAGTAAATATACTTATGAATTATATATGGATAATATACCTACTGATTAAGTACAATATATATCTAAGAAGCACAGGAAATGGTTAAGTACAAAATTATAAAGCACATATGCTGGTTTCTGGTCAAGTTGTTTACTTCATTCTATGAGAAGAGTGTGTCTTCAAAGGAACCCGATTTACTGCATTCATTGTACATGTGGTTTTTGTTTAACCAAAATAACGAACATAGGTAAAGACAAAAACAAAGGATATTTAAAGAAAACAATAACTCAGAGAAAACCATAAAATGTATCCAATTTTTGTTGCAAGGCATTTCTTTCTGTCCGTCTTTCCCTTTGAGTTGGATCATGACACTGCTTTAAAGAATTTTGGCCAGACTGGGTTAAGTATATGTTTTGTGCAGCATAAAATGGTACTTTTCACATACAGATGATCTTTAGATGAAGAGTATGATCTGGCAAAAATGTTTCATTACCATTCACAAGTTCTGAAATATTAATTAAAGTCACTTTCTACCACAGATGCACTTCTTGTGGTGCATTTTATAGAATTACAGTAGTTTGAACTTTATCATTTGGAAACAATAATACAAATAATCCAGAAAGAAAAACAGAAAATCCAACTCTTAATACACAGTATCAAAATGAGAGAGGAAAGAGTTGCAAAGGAAAGTAACTAAATGTCAGAAAAATTCTGAATTCATGGGAAAAAGTAGAAATCTTGTTTATAATTAAGACTGCAGGTGTAATTGTACCCTTTGCCTTTACTCATTCTCAATAGTAAGGGAAATAATCAATCTAAACAGGCAAAGCAGACGACCAAAAGGTTTATAGATTATTTCGTTGCCAACATTCATTAAAGTCACTGTGGATAAATTTTCTATCTAGAAGTTTCTATATTACCGTAAATTTGCGCGTATAGTGCACACTTTTTTAGGTATATATTGTAATGTCAAAAAGGGGGTGCGCACTATATGCAGGAACAAGTCATTCTTGGGTTATAGTTCTCAAGTTTCAGGTCCGCCATATTGGATTACCTCCCTTCAAATAGTTTTGTTTGGAGTCGTCGGTCATATATGACAGATTGAAGATATAAAACAACACAATTTTTACCTAGAATTATGTATTCATGAGTGAACTAAAGATGAATATTACAACACATGATTATTGAATATGATGTAAACACAAATCTAAACAGGCAAAGCAGACGAACAAAAGGTTTATCGTTTCCAACATTCATTTAAGTCGCTGTGGATAAATTTTCTTTCTAGAAGTTTCTATATTAAGGTAACACTCAACAGATTATTAACTCAACAAACACTGATTTCAAACTTTTGAAACGAGGTACATTTTTGTATGCTTTTGAAAATATTATTATATGAAAAGCAAACAATTTTCAAGCTACTTAGTGTGGCCTTCCAATGAGGCCTGCTACACCATATAACCTGTGAGTAAGTGCTTTAAAGTATCAATATCCATCTAAACAACAAGTAAGTGTCCCAAGAGTATCATTCTGGTTCCACGTACGTATCAACTTTCCTCCTCAATTCCCTGTGGACTGATAACAACAAAAGAAAAAATCTGGGGTGGCCATGATAAATTAATTTTACAGATTACAAAACAAACTAAACCTTTAAAATAAAATTAATGGCCACAAAACCATATCACAGTATTTTCAAGTTACAAATCACAGATAATAAAGACAAACTATACCTTCAAAATGAATTTGAAATCGCGTCGGCAGTTTTCAAATAAATTATTCTTCATCCGAACTTGACAAATAAATCATCTCTGACAGAGAAAGATAAGATTTGACACACTATTGTGTGTGTGGGACACATGTCTGCATGCATGTTAGCATAGCAAACCTTCCAAGGACCCAAAGCATGTAATAACGCAGCATTCTTTGTTCATAAAATGTACAGACTGATTTGCAGGGGCTCCTATCACCCTTGGGTGCTATTTATTTGACAGTTAGATGCCTTCAAGCATTAACCATTAGAAATATTTTCTCTCTCATTGATAACAACAGCAAACTGACATAAAATAGACCAAACTATGAGAAATATTTTTATAGAGTGGGCACTGACTTAAAAACAAAGGCAACCACAGAGGCAGAAACAATATACACCCGCCACATGCCGTGTCACTTCCACAGAGGCAGAAACAATATACACCCGCCACATGCCGTGTCACTTCCACAGAGGCAGAAACAATATACCCCCGCCTCATGCCGTGTAACTTCCATAGAGGCAGAAACAATATACACTCGTCACATGCCGTGTAACTTTCACAGAGGCAGAAACAATATACACCCGTCACATGCCGTGTAACTTCTACAGAGGCAGAAACAATAAACACCCGTCACTTGCCGTGTAACTTCTACAGAGGCAGAAACAATATACACACGCCACATGCCGTGTAACTTCTACAGAGGCAGAAACAATATACACACGCCACATGCCGTGTAACTTCTACAGAGGCAGAAACAAGATACACCCGTCACATGCCGTGTAACTTCTACAGAGTCAGAAACAATATACACCCGTCACATGCTGTGTAACTTCCACAGAGGCAGAAACAATATACACTCGTCACATGCCGTGTAACTTCTACAGAGGCAGAAACAATATACACTCGCCACATGCCGTGTAACTTCCACAGAGGCAGAAACAATATACACACGCCACATGCCGTGTAACTTCCACGACTTATTGTATAACAAAGTTGCATGTTTTTCTCATTGTACAAAAAAAGCCATATATCTTAAACTCTTCAAATAGAGTTTTGATAAACTATGAAATATAATAAGGTGAGTTACATTAATATACTGTAAAACTCAGTAAAGTTGAAATATTTCTTGGAAGTGGTGAAAGGACCATTAAATCAGTCATTTATCATACAAAGATTGCCTCCTTTACTCCTATTTTAAACCATCAAAAAAGGAAATGAAAGAACATGTATTGGGATAACACCTTTAGCCAATCTTCAAATTCATTAAAGACAATTTAAACTCCTGATAACTAGAATTCGTGAGAGGCAGTATATTGTAGTCCTGTTTGGATCAAACAAAACATCTACTATAAGCTGTTAGATATTCATATCAAATTGGAATGCAGGACCTGTATTCATGAAACCGTTCTCATGCTCAAGTATGGATTTTGTGCTCAAGCCTAATTTCTTGTTCTGTTCATAAATTAATAATGGAATCTTATTTTGTCAATGGCTTGAGGGAAAAATGAAGAGACTTAAGCCAAATACTATTTCAAGTGTTTACGTTTGACTTTTTGATCGTTTGACATGATTTAAGTGAGTTACAAGAAAATTGGTATGAGTACAAAATCCATGCTTGAGCATGAGAACGGTTTCATGAATACGGACCCTGGTGTTTAATAAGAAGAGAAGTTGTTTTCTTTTTAAAGATAAATCCTTATTTTTCCATTCACCTGTCAACTTTTCTGGACTTGTAGCGATGGAAAGGAAAAGTTGAGTTAATGGTCGAAGCAAACCCCAATTGCAATGTTATATAAGCTTTTTTGTCCCTTTAGACTGGGCGAGTTTATGACATATGGGAGAAACTGTTGCCACAGAGTTCTCTAGCCAATCAGAATTCAGGAAATGTTGATAGGTAATTACATTCATTAATCATAATTTATATGGAAAGAATTTTGGACAGAGTGAAAATAATGACTTCCAAAATGTCAGGTTTTGATTAACATATGGAAAAGATTTTCTTTTACAGACAAAAGTATAATAACGGCTCCCAAAAGTAAGAAAAAAAATCAGAAAACATTTTCCAACATACACTCTACTGAGGATATTTAGGTAAAAGAATTTTTCATCTGTCTTGAATCTTTGAAGACAAAAAGTGATGTTTTTTTCTTTGTCTATAAAATCAAAGATTAACAGGTCTTAGCAGATAATACTGTACACATAGATTAGCTCATAAAATGTGCAGAATTTTAGTGCACCGCAAAAAAAAAATCAACTTAAAAGTTTGTTAAGATCTAGACGATCTATGTAGGTATAAAGTCAAAGACATAGGTGCATTGAGCTGATAATTGGTCCCTTAATCTAAACAAGGGTGTTTGCTCCCCAATCAGATATTAGCCTTATTCCTTGATCTCAAAATACATCAACCATCACTACAGCCAGGTATATTTGTACAGATAATATTTTACCAACTTAAAGATGTTTTGTTTCCAAAAACCTAGACAGCCACATGTCTGTAAATCAGGCTACTTTGTACATCATGCCTTCATTATCTATCTTATTTTGATATCCTTTGCATGTCTAAACTAAAAAGCTTGTGAATTATTTGGAACACATTTTGAACTTGAAAGTTAGTTTTGGTAAGAATTTCTGCAAAAATGTCTGTGAATTTGTAAGCTGTCTACATACTTATATTAATGTTAACTCATTTTGGAATCCTGATATATTGGTACTTTTGCACCTTAACCTTTAATTATTCAAATTCTTTGATTGAAGTTGCAGTTTTGACCAACACCGATGTCAAAAGTGTACAAGGAATACCTCCCTTCCTTGAATATGAATGTAAAGGGAATCTGATTCCTAACCAATGCTATCTAGATTATGAATTTGTCGACCAAGGGCACCCCCTAAAGGACCCAAAAATAGAAATAAATATCACCTGGGGAAATCCCTTGGGAAAGAATTAATCATACAATCATGTCAAGTTTTTGACAATTTTTTATTACAATCATGTCCTGTCCAATTACAGGATGATTTCATTACAAATTGCTGAAAAGAATGCCTCACATCCCACCCTCCACCAACAAAATNNNNGAGGGGGGGGGGGGGGGGGGGGGGGTTAGAGAAAAAGCAAATAAAGTGATTGGGTGGAAACAAAAACTTGTACATCAAACTATACATGCATATAAACTGCAATCAGATAACCCCAATAGTGATACAATGGTACAATGTATTGCCATCATCATTACGACATAGCGACAAGTTTTCACTGTTCCGGTCTACTGCTAGCTCCGAGTCCATACAGACACCTTCCGTTTGATCTGCTTAAAAGGTTTTATTGATTGAAAAATAAAATAAAATTTCATGATGCCTTTGTGTATTTTCCATGTTGAAAATATGTTAACCAAACAACCAAAATTTTGATACATTGATTATATTTGTGTGAAAAGCACCATGATATCAATATGTATTTCAAAGTGCTTCAATAATGACAAGTTTGTGGTTATTTTGTGATTTCTTTATACAACAGATCTATATAGGAACAATGTATATAAGATTCATTTGACAAAAAAGGTTTGTTAAAATAACTTTTACAATAAGCGTTTTCCCCCCCAATAATTTAGGTTTTAGATGTGTTAGGCATTCATGTATATATACATAAACTACCAACTAACTCTGAGCAGGTTTATTATTGTATCATGCTAGTACTTGATTAATTTTGTAAATCAGTTTCATCTAAATAGTGTACTCAAAATATCAGCTGTCTGGCTCACCAGACCATCAAACTACCACAAAATCACAGCAGACCAAACCCTACTGTTACAGTGGCCTATAATTAAAATAAAAAGTCTGCACAAATTACAGTTCTGTACCATTTACTTTTCAGCCAGAAATTGACAATTTTACAGGTTGATTTTTAGCAGGAAATTAAAATGGTTTAATCCAGTAATCATTCTTAGTTGTGCTGCTTTGCATAAACTGTGAATGAAAACATTTGTATTGAAGACATGAAAAACACGATAAAAATAACTCTGCTGCATGTTATTATTATAAAAAACCTTTTAGGTACCGTTGAATTTGTTGTAAGCGATGATGCTTATTTATTGAATTACAATTTTTTTTCATGCATGTTATTAACTTGAATCTTTTGGGGGTCTGTAATCTAGAATATCATTGTTGGTCGACAGGGAAAAAAATCAATCTGGCACATGAGGGATGCCAAAACTGAATTGAGATTAAATCAGCTGACTGACCAATCACAAAAGAGGACTTTAAAGAGTCCCACCATAAGGTCTGTAACTATACAGTGCTGTAATACAAAACCTGAAAAGCACTTGGCCAATGGTGTGCATTGATTATAACATTAAAGATATGGTGACAGCCGCGCGCCTGCACCAAAAGTGCATGTGTTTCCGAAATTACTGCACCAAAAGACATGTGTTTTTATTAGCATGCCGATCCTGACAACTGAAACCTCTCCAGTTTAATTACCGTATCTATGTGAATGTGATCACCCCCTCTACTCCCCAATATTCTCCAAGAAAATTCAGTACGTTCTGAACTTGTTTAGCACTACTTGATTGGGGATATTTGGTTTCGAAGTCAGGTATACCAATTTCAATTCAATTTTGCACTTACAGAAGCCTTTGGTTTCACCCTATCCTATGTATACACCCCTGGGCATGAATGAGTCATATAATCTTGCATGTGTATAATTTTTGTGCCATGACATCAGACAACAAAAAGTAGTAATTTTTGAGAGCAGACATACGTTTACAAATGAAGTTTTAACCACAATCCACCATTACTTCCCTTCCTGGGGTAGTGTTTACATCACAATTGTAAGTTTCTATACCCCATTGATTTCCCCACCCTCTCTCAGTCTGGGGTATTAACTACAATAAAAGTGGTATATACTACCCCAGGACTAGTATTGAAACCCTTCCAATAGGCTCTGCATATAATTCCAGACCAGATGCCACGCGGAGCAAGGTCAATCAAGTACAGAAAGCCATATCCCCATGACTAATTGGAAATCAGATGACTAAAATCTCCACCCATTATACAGATCAAACTTGTTCTATCAACAAGCTATCTAGATTCAGCAAGAAATTATTTTGTAACAAGCAGAGACTTTTGGTTATGCTTGAGATCAGTTGATGTAAAAACCTCACTTAGATTTAGTCAGCTGTAGAATTGAGGGCGTAGGTTGACTTGAATAAGGCTGTTAGCTACATTCTAAATCCAAATACATTTTGCTGTAGGTATCAAATTGGTTAATCACCTCTCCAGTTCAAACATATTCTCGACTTAATTATCTTGAATTTCTGTGTTTTCTTGCAAAGTATTGGCGCCACAATCTGGGGATACAATTTATTCAAAGATGAACTTGGTGGGGATTTGGCCTTCAAACTGACTGTAATTGAAAAACATGTATTTCCAAAGATCTGTGTGTTATAAATGAACAGTGTTTTTTCACACATTATGTTCATGCTTTAAGTACAGCACCCCTTTAATTCAATCTCAACAAGCTTGAACTAGAACCCCTTGTCCCAATCCTCCGATGTAGCCAAGTCGTTTTTAAACATTCCAATACCATTTGAAGATGTCCTGCCAATTTCGATAAGGAAAACCCTGCCTAAGTCGGCCTTGAAGTCTACAGCATTTGATCCTTGGTGTGCTGGTTAAACATTGGTTCAGCTCAAGACAGCCTTCTTATTATCAATCCCAATTTCTAATGATTTTAAAAATCACTCTTCCTCAATGATACAGCTTATATCGAAAATGTGAAAATTTGTGTAAGTTCTTGAATGTGTCTTTTGGATAGGAATGTGACTGATGGTGCAAGTCTGAGTTAGTCTTGGAGAGATGTTTCATTGTCGGAGGGATTTTCATTGTTCGCGCTTACTGGCTACCCCATGAACAATACATGTATGATAATAACCATAGCATTTGTGTTCAAGTTATAATGTAAGACAATTTTTTGCTAAGACTTCCTATATACTGATCTATCTAGGGAACAATCACCGTATCAAAAGCAAAGCTAAACACTTCAAAAATAGTTTTCAGTCTTTTTTCATGATAATAAATGTATCATGTATAAATTCAAGCTTCCGCGGAGTATCATCATCGGGAGACTTATAGCCTCCTAGCCGACTCGACACTTCATGATTTTATCTTTAATTACTCACCAAAACTGAGACCAAACAAACAGACCGTTTCTCACTCCTCGGATTCCGTTACATTAAAGACGAGATAACCCTGCCAGAAATGATAACGTTCACACACCGCTGTTTCTTACGTTTTCCAAAATACTTAAATTTATAATGCACTAAAAACAAACCGATGGCATCAATGGAAAGTCTCTTTAAGTGTTTCTGATAAATCCTGCAAGATAAAGCAAAAAACGTACACAAAAGAGATGACCAATGCTGATAGTCTATGTTACAAAGAAGCTTGAAGAACAACTGTCTGTAAATATATCCGGGCTAGAACTGTAAGTGCTGTCTCAAGTTCACATATGGTTGTGTTATGGGAATTTTATTGTAAGACAAAAACCTGCACAATTTTTCGATCCAAGTTTTACATGTGCATTGTACGAATCTTCAAAGGAACATGTACCTGATATGTTCTTTGATTTCAGCATGCCAGACATTCAACTCCTGTGGAGCTCATGACGTTCAACACTGAATCTAACTCACTGAAATGTTTACTGTCGATAAATCCCCACGTAAGTGGGTGCACTAACTTACGGCAGCATCACACCGATATCTCAGCATTAACTTTTATCAATGTTGAACAGGAAAAGGCTATTTTACTGACAAAAACTTCACCATGGTGTGAAACACTACAATGTGTTTGCAATATTCAGCACTACTCAGACATTTTATCGCCTGTTGCACGTATCTTTCTGTATATCCGATAAACACAACCTATGTCAGTTACCAAACTAATATACAGATATCCCGCTGACAATATTATGCACATTTCTCCCGAACCAACTTCCTCCCCTTCTCCTTTTCCATTCATTATATGATTAAAACAATGCAACACAATACTATCTGGCATCCACGATCTTAACTTCAAAGCACACTTCAGACTATGACAAAAACCCGACAAGATTAGTTTGAGAGATATACATATATGTCAGTTGAGTCTGAAATGCTTATCAAATGACAGTCGGCCTACTTGCTTAAATGTTGTGCAGTGTATTAATATGCTGTAGGATGAGCATACTTTCAAATGAAAGGGTTCAAGGATTTTAACATTGCCTCAATTTGTACAGTGAATAAATAAACAATTAATCAAAGTTAACAGAATCAAACATTTTTCAATCCTTTGTTCAAAAGCAATATACCTCATGGTTGAAACAAGAGCTGTATATAAAACAGAATTTATAAAATTACAAACTCTTTGTGTAAACAATTTTGACTTTACACACAAACTCCTTCATAATTCATAAAAGTGAAGTATTTGATTTCCCACTATTTTTTCTCATGACAAAAGCATAACATATGAAAACAAGTTGATCTTCAATGATGTTCACTAACTTCCCTGAAGCCATCTCAATTGATACACATTACATTATTGGTTCTGGGGAAATTTTGTTTTGGTTACATCCATTAATACACATTTTTTTTAATGCCAACCTACTTAACAAAATCATTTGAATTTAATCTAATGTGAACATATCATTGAGTAGAATTTTATCTTCCATGGTTCAACAGCTTATAGCATATCTGACTGAAAACAAATTTACCGCTGAGCACTGAATTGGAGTGTGTGTACGAGATGAACTGGGTAAAAAACCAAGTGAAAATTTTCTCAAACATCTGTGGAAAACATCTGCATAACAGTTGCTTACACAGAGGTCAAGTATCAAGGATATTCTGTCATTTAGCCGAGTAGAATGTTGTTAGCGCTGTGTTATCGTTACCCCCCACAACTATAATGGGCTGTGTAAAATTACGATAACTTACATAACAACTTTTTCTTTTTTACTTAATAATTTGCTTGAAAGGTGTTGTACATCAGGATGTGAAGCTTCTTAAATCTGAGAAGATTTTGTAAAGATAAAAAATCAAAATCTTGAAAGATAACAGGAAAAAACTGAGTACCACATTTCTATGTATTTGTATGTATATATATATGTACCATATAGAATTTTGTGTGTGTTTTGCTTGCTACATTTATACCATTACTATACAAAGAGTTACATATCTTAAGCATATTTTGTGAATAAATTTTGGTAAGTATTAATTTCGTTAACATTAAAAACATTATAATAAAGATGGGTTTCCTCAAACAAGGAAAAAATTGACACATTTAAAAATGTTTATTACACATCCTGAAAAATAAGTGTAGAAGTTGTCTTCCTGAAAAATACAACGTTTTCCAGTCAGACAAGAGTATACGTAGTTACCCTGAGACATATGGCTACAGGGTAGTCGGATGGTGCAGTGCCAGATAGTGCACTTGCCCTTCACCAAAGAGACTGGGGTTTGATTCCCTGATCGTACGTGAAATGGTATGGGGTCGCTTGCCTGACCACGTGGGTTTTCTCCAGGTACTCCGGTTTGTATTTTTTTGATATATGGCCGCGTTATAATATTTAATAATTCAGTGTTTCTATAGCTTTACTATCACTTTAGGTGTATTCTCAGTTTTTATCATAAACCCAGTGGTCTGTAAACAATCTCAATGTGCTGAAACTTAAAACAGATAAAGTAGTCAATTAATGTATCAAATCGTCTGTCGATGACTTCCCTACAGTATTTCATCACCTTTCAGACAATCTGTTTCTGTATTGAACTTGACTTTGAAGTGCTATTGATTCTGTTATTGGTTTTATTATCAGTGCTGCTGATCTCACTAGAAAACGTGGATGTTTTTGTGTGTAACATAGCAAAGAAAGATAGAGAGACTCCCCCTCCCCCCTCCGACATTGTTAACAAGCTTAAATGTGATGTTCCATTTAAACATATCAAATTTTGTATTGAACGTAAATTAATATGCCACCGCTCAATTATCTGTTATACTGAATGTGATGGTGTAACAACAAGCTAATCAAGACATGTTAGCCAGGTATAATATAATCAACACAAGCTAATCAAGACGTGTTAGCTAGGTATGATATAATCAACACAAGCTAATCAAGACATGTTAGCCAGGTATAATATAACCAACAATAGTATAAACACTAACGATGATTACCTTACCTAATTTAGATATTAGTTAATGTGTCTTCTTCACTTTTTGATATAGATTATGAAGAACTTATTTGTCATAACCCGGCTTGTCATTTACTTTTTATCAAACAATTCTCCATCTTCATAACATATATCACTATATTAACACACTCATGACAGTTAATAATTTGCTATATAGACAATACAAATCTCCCTTCTTTTAAGATTTGGAAGAAAATATATTAACAGGTAAGCTGAAAATTTCAATCATGACATATTATGTAAACCTTAGAGTTTTGCTCGTTAGAGAACTTTTGTTACATTTAATTTTATGTTTACTATCCCTTATTTCTGTTCCTTTAATCATCTCTTGCATTGGAAATACTGTAATACTACAATTCATTCATTCACATTTACTATGATACTTTTATATAATCTATAATCATACTGAAATTATTTAGCACTTATTCTATTATGCACCAATCAAAAATGGCTAAACCTTTTCACCCTTTCAGGCTGTAACTCTTAGCAACTTGATGACGTCACAGTTATTCTTTATTGTTCTAGTCACATGACCTTTATTGTCATTGTATTATAGTTGCAAACATCAAGTAACTACATGTGCTCTGAAGACGGCCTCCCTTTGGCTGAAACTTGTCAGCACTTAGGATGTAAGTCAAACATTACATTTTGTAGCGGATTCAGTGGTGTTGTTGCTCATCATTTCTACTTTTATTTGCTCTGCTTTCCCTGATGAGCACTGTTGAATACCATTAAGGTATCCACCCCAGGATCCCTACCGCCACTATGGAACTGACTTCCTTGCAGGGACGTTGGGTCTCCACCCCCCNCCCCCCCCCCCCCCCCCCCCAGTTGTATATTATGTAAATGTTCTTTTTTCTCAAACTAGTCTCCAGAAAGCTGTGATGTCTAAACATTTCACATTGTTTGAACCCTGGTATGGTGGCAGACACATGATCTAGCCCCAGTGTAAGAAAACTTTTGGAAGAATTCTAAATATGGTTGTACAATGATTGTATAGATATACAATATTTTAAAAAGTTTTTTTATTAACATCAAGATGTTTGGTATTTTTCAGTTAGTTCCTCCTTTTCTTGTTACCTGTATAACTAAACTGAAATACCTAAATCAAATATGAAGAGTACAATTAGTTAGGTCATCTCGTTACATCTTGGCACACTGCAAATCACATCCCAATGGTCAATTTCTTTGCATGGTACAAGTCGAGTCTATGTATTTTCATAATGTTTATCTAAGATTTACCTGTGTATTTACAGGTACAGTCAATAAATGTATAAACACTGACAATACCCTGATCAAGAGGAAACAAGGTCAAGCCCATACGTAGGTATGGATAAAAGAAACATACCGTCAAGCACTGTACATATATAAGTTTACTGCAGTTAGCAATAAGTCATATCACCTTTCTCCATAAATGTTTGAATATCCTTGTGATATCTACCTCTGATTCCTGTACCAGACAGACCACAGACCATGGCCCGTAGGACGTCGGATCGCCTTTCCAGATAATTGTGTTGGTTTAATTACTAACAGTTTTATTCAACTTTTTCTCCATAAATGTTTTATACTGAAACTGTCTCAAAGAGACGGCGAGTCAGTATAACCTTAAAAGTACCAGACAGTGATCCCAGTACAGCTTTTTAGGGTTTTAAATAGAAATATTGTATCTTGGCAGTAAGCTAATCATTTCTAAAACTGAATTATTTACTTGTGGATAAGTTTACCGATGTTTGTACAACAGCTCCATTTTATTGAACTTCTTTACCTCATCAACAAATCAAGGTCAAATTGGAATCATGATTTTTTTAAAACTTTTTAAAACCAACCAAATATATGCTTATTTTCTGCAGACACTTAAAAAATCAATTAGACAGTTTGCATGAACTTGTCATTAAGATATTGAAGTCCAGACATAAAGGTATATGGATTACACCATACTGTACAGATACCAGTGACAGCTCTTAGCCCTTCAGGCAAGGAAACAAATATCAAAATATGAAGCACATAATGATACAATAATCATCAATCAAAACTGAAATCTTCCTTTCAAAACCACAGGCTGTATTCGAAGTAAAAGTGCATTTTTTATTCTTTTCCTATGTTGACTGGAACACAAACTAGTCCTGTCATAAATGACATCGGGGGAGAGTAAGAAATACAAATCAAACGATGTGTACTCACATTTATCCTTTCCCTTTTTATTGAGCACAAAACCGATAGAATCTCTAAACCTACTGTACATTTTTTATATCAAACTTAGATGTTGATATTCTTTTTATAAAGTATGGCTTTAGGCGTAGGAATAATAACGGTCTGCAAACTTTAATTTACTCAGACTCATCATGGACTGTGTGCTCAATCGTCATTGTCAACATCAATGACAATTATAATAATAATAATAATAATTGGAGGTTCTTATATACCGCTTTATCACATCCTAGTTCGTAGGTCGTCTCAAAGCGTTTCATAAATTATTATCCGTGGTTATAGGGCCTTTGCAACCAGCCAATACATTGCTCAGCTCCCTGGGGAGCATACAGCCGGAGCTGCCATTTCGGCGCTAACAGCTAGCATTCAACAATTCTAGCACTGCCCAACCACATACTCATTTATAGCTGAGTAGACTGGAACAAGCGGAGTAAAGTATCTTGCTCAAAGATACAACACATTGCCGTGCCGTGGCGCGAATCCGCAATCCTTTGGTCACGAGCCCGGCGTCCTACCACTGGACTACCGTGCCTCCAATACAAATATTTACAAGAATCATGAAATCTAAACTAAAACTTGAATAATCTGAAAACCTGTATATACAGATCAACAATGGCTGGTTTTACTGTGTACATTGCTGTTTAAATTGGACCAGCTGTCTGATATTACTCAGGTAATCATTCTACTTGTTGAGAAAGATTGGTCCTCCCAGTGTTTGTAAATGAAGTGTCAATAAATAAGCCTTCAAACGAACATTGACATCAATACTTTTGTTTGTATTTATATTGAATAAATTACACAATATTTTTAAAGCCACATTTCTGTAAATATCTCTTCATGTGTTTGACATTTTGAGAATGATTTTGATGAATAAATCTGAATTCAAAATACCTTGGACAATAAGTTTAAATTAGGAAAGTCTATCTCTGAAAATTATTAACAGACACTTTAAGAAGAAACCACTTGTAAAAATGAGACTGCTTGGAAAACAAGAGGCCCAAGGGCCTTAGCAGTCACCTGAGTTATGTTATAGGTACTGGTAGCTCAATTTCATTGTTGAGATGTACAAAATGTGGAAACAACATGTGAACAAATTGAAATACAATACTTGTCATGTCACCAAAGGATAAGAACTTTAAAAACTATTTAAATAAATTATTTTGCTATTGAGATATATCCCCTCTCCCCAAGGGAGAGCAGATGACCTGGGGGATAATGACATTTACAATTCAGGTAATGGTAATTTAGGTAAGGACCTTTCTATCCATGCATAGAATTTGATTGTAAAACATCTGAGTCTGAAGAAGAAGATTTTTGAAATATTGGTTAATTTTCCCTCTAAGGCACCGACCTGGCCCCTGGGGGTTGAGGCGAGAATCCCAATTTTACAATTTGATACCATCTTCCTCCAAGGATGATTCTCACCAAGTAAGATTATTTCCTACTGAAAATTGACAAAATATACCCAAAAGTGTTGAGCAAAGCTCAGGTGACCTAATAAACATCATAGGTCAGGTCAGCCCACCTGTGTAATATTTATTCCAGTCAAGCCAATTTTGCCAGTCTGACTTTCAGGTGCCTGTTTTGCACAAATGCTAACAGTAGGTTACCAACATGCATCTTATCTACAAACATGCTTCAGAAGTTGCTGCTCAAAGGGAGGCAACTCTTTACAGTGATCAAGAAAACATGTTCACCAGGCCATCTTCATGAGCATATAACGATGCTTGTGTTCTGGATTCATTAGACATTGCACTCTTATTGCTAAAGCCTACCTAGCTGTATAAATATATACCAGCATACTAGGAAGTAATACTGTGAAAGACTGGCCCCCTTCTGGGGAAATCATGTACTCACAGATGCTCAATGCCAATAGAAACTAGAATAACTAAATATAGTACTGGTATGGCATTTCATCCGAGATCGTACACTACACCCGCAATTTCAATGTTATGAAGGGACTGTCAGAGAAGAAGATTTTACTCTAGTTTACTGTAAATCAGTGCAGCTGTTTTGAAGGATATGTAGTCAATTTGGTTCTAACATAAGTCTCCCTTTGTTTTGTAGTTATTATTCATTATTATAAATGTACTTGACCAAAATAAAAAGAAGTACCAAACAATATAATCCACAATAAAATCACTAATCTGAAACATTCTGACAACATCCTTTTGAATCAGGACACTGAAACTTTACTACAAGAACGCCACCACATAATACACTGGTCAGTTTGTATTGAGGAACTAATTATACAAAGACTTACTATCAAAGACTACAAAGGGGTCAAGACATGGCCTGTTTAGCGTCGTCTGGCTTCGCTTTCATTTTTGGTTGGGGTATCTCCAACAGATCACAGAGCTGATTTCTAAATGGTCTCACTTCATTGATTTTGTCGTTGTCCCTGGAAATACAGAAGCATATTTGAATTAATAATCAACCAATACTCTTTCTTTCCAAAACAAATAGTGCTTCGTTTAAAAGACCATGACTGCCTATAATAGAACCATCAAGAACTATAGCGGAACCTGCATGTTTACACTGAACCTCACATTATCATAAAAACAGGCCTTTTATTAGACCCTCATACATAAATTTCCATATAAACTCCATTTGAATACTATTCTGAACTGACATATCTCTTTAAATTACAGAACAGTAATATTTTCTGTATTTTCTTGCAACATGCAAACAATTCCTTGAAATTGACAGTAAAGTTTAAATTTCATGACAAAATTGTGACGAGTGTTTTCCCCCTTTTTTTGGATGAACTGTTTTAGAAATTAATGGCTTAGGGTTACCAAACAGACACTTGGGGAACAAGATTAGTAGAGACTAGTTTCACAGGACTTCACTGTACAATGGTAGCTCACCATGTAGTCTCACTGATGATAACCATAGCCTCGTCAAGCCCCTCCTCTGGAGCTACGTCATCGTAAGTGACTAGCGCCTCATATAACTTGTTGGCTGTGGCTTTGCGGATCTGAAAATAAATAAATCAATATATTTAACTGATGATCCAAAACTAGAAACATTAATTTTCGATAACAAACTAACCACCTTCTAAATCATAATAATAATAATGACCTTTTTGTTATAATTACATCTGCAAGAATCTTATATTGTTTAAAGAGTTGTGAGATTATAGCATTTTATAAAGTGAAAACAGAAAAATATTCTGGAATAGACATCAGCTAGTAATACATACCCTTGGGTATTTGTGTCCCATCAATACCAGTAACTGAAACAGAGCTTTCCTTTTTACTTCGGCACAGAACTGTAACAGCTCACAAAACCTGCGAAACAGCCAAAACATAACAATTACCTCATGAACATCTTTAAATTGAATTCTCATTAGTCTTTAGATCTCTTTACAATAGTCTTGAACTGTTTGCTCTCAAACTTTGATGTCACAATGCACATACAACACACTTTTGTAGACACAGAAAAAAGAGCAGAATTTCTCCACTTCTCACATTTTCTTTCTTCAGAAGCATCTGAGCAAGCATGAGCTCTGAACAAACTAAGGACAGCAAGTTAAAAATAATGTATGAGAATATGACGAGGAAAAAAACGTTTACTTTCAAATTCATTCTGATAGCATTTAAAAAAATTCCCAGTATCAATAAACTTCTGAACAGTAAGAACATTTAAACTTTAATATTGTGAAATTTTACATTTGTCCTGATGAGTAAGATTTTCTACAATGAATCCACTACCTCAAGTCAAGAGGTGATTTCTTAAGGATGTACACCTCTGAGAAGTCAAAAATTTCCCTTATTAAACTTTTTTTCTTATATTGATTTTTGGAAAAAGGAGATAATGGCATAGAAGAAAATGCAAAAAGAAATATATGTCCGTGTGTTCGTTTTTGTGCTATGATCGGTCAAAGATACCAATTTAACACAATAGGTGATTTTAGGTAAATTTTCGGGTTTTGACCATTTGCAGAACAAATTCATACAATTTCTTCCAAGTGTGTTATCAGATATGTATGAATGTTTGTAGAATTGATAAAAATATTATTTTCTTTTAAATTATGGAAGTAAAATTTCTAAATCTTATTCATTTTACTCAGAAATGCGATTTTAGTTACCCCTACCCCTTATTTTTTAATGAAAAATGCACATTTTTTCACCATTTTTTGCAGATGTTTAATGTGCTTGATATAAAAAATTCCTGTATTAAACTTTTTTTGGTATTCAATAAATCAAAAGAAAATGTGTTTCTCTTTCTAAAACAGCCACAAAAATGGGGGGTCGGCGTGCTTCTTTTTTTGTCCCATTATTATTTGTGTTATTTTTCACCTTTTTCGGGGTCAAAAATCAAAAGTGCTTCAGTTACCCTAATATGTTAAAAAAAAATACCAATAATATATAACTTTCCACTTTTTTGCATATTATTTTAATCATATTAAACATTATAAAGTTGTACAGCAAAATTGAACCTGCTACATTTAAATGGTGACACAGTGACAATTTAAGTGATCAATCTAGTGTCAAAAAAGGTGAAATTTTGCCCTTTGTGAAGTGCAAGAAATTCACATAAATACACTTTTCAAAATGGCCACCAAATTGGTCATTTCTTTCAAATTCTTGTAAAAAATGTTCTACACACAACAGACATCTAGTTTTTTGACATGTTTTTCAGATGTGTGTTTGCTATTAAACTTTGCTATTAAACCTATCATAATTTGATAAATATTACAAAAACCTGTTACACCAGATCATAACGAGACTTGAACGTGACTGAAACCTCAGAATAGTACATCCTTAAAAGAATTTCATAAACATTTAGTATTTCAATAAGCAATTGAGGAAATATTGCCCTAAATTAAAATCTGATAATGAGAAATAAGACTACAAATGTATTAACATAATATCTACAAAATGGCATAGTACAGGTGGGAATTTTGAAACTTAGAAAGCAGCTCAAGGCATTAGGGGAAAATAGAACAGAGATTTCGGACTAAATGGGTGGTCTCGCTTAAATGAATAAGCATTTATTGATGTAAGGTAGTTGTTTGTCATAGCAGATCTTTTCTGTCAACACCCCAAAACTTAGCGACAATAAATGTTGTCAGAGAATTCCATGTTTTGGTATAGTAGTGTGCTCTGACCCCACACCAGTCATCTATCTCAAGTCTGATGTTGTGGGGAAACTCTGGCTAGAGCAAAGGGGATTCTAGACAATGATGTTATAAGGAAACACACAAAGCTTTACTCACACATCAGCACTGGCTATGAGCTTCTGAGGGTCCCCACTCCTAGATATTTCTTTTTTAGACAGCTCTAAAATCTTCTGGGCAAATTCCTGACTGGAAAGTAAGATAATCAAAACATGTCAAGATGATACACAATAACCTGGCTAAATCACTGGTCCACATTCAAAAGCGTATATTTTTCAGAAACATGAAAACCATACTTTTTCCTGCAGGTATCAAATTTTATTTTTCCAATTATGAGGATTACAAACATTTTCTTGGACATATCTTTTTTCCCGGAGGAATTCAGAATCTGTCAATCTGAACTATTTTATTTTAACATCTGTTGTACAAGGAAATAAACATACAAACAACTACCGATGTGTATTGCACTAAAAGCGATCTGTTATACCAGAAACTTACTTTTCATTCTCTGCAAACACGTTGAAACAGCCTTTGGATAACAGCTGATTCAACATCTTCAGCATGGGGAGGGACACCCTGAAAAACACCATAACCACATTCTGTATATATATGTGATAATAAGCAATTATATAAGGCTTGTTTCCCCAATTAAAGACAGGAATCATTGAGGCTTACACATAAATATTATAACCATAATGATAAAACAATGTGGTTCTATAAATTGGCATTTGGGAATACAATTCATTGTGTAAAATCTATACAGTACGTCTACATTAAATGATATGAACCTAGTCAGTAAAGCTAGAAGCATGTCTTCTACCACGGACTTGACAATATTACACATCACACTTCCTGTGTACAGTACGTACAATATTACTAGTCACTACCACTACCTGTGTACAGTACAATATTACACATCACACTTCCTGTGTACAGTACGTACAATATTGCTAGTCACTACCACTACCTGTGTACAGTACAATATTACACATCACTTCCTGTGATAGCAATAAATGTTTAAAATCCTTTTACTTCAACATGATGAGATGGGTTTTAACGAACTGTTGTGTATAGCATCCTTGGTCAAAGGGGACTCAGTATTTATAAACAGAGGGTGATTCCCCTTCTAGGGGTAGAAAGGTTTGTGGTATCATTTTAATACAATAAATACCAACAATTTTTCTGATGCAACATTGTATTAACAGTAATTCTGTTTTAGAAGTATCTCATTTATTAATGCTTGTATTACAGATACTGTGAAACTTGTCTAATCTTACCCCTTAGTATTTCATAATCCTATATGATCCGACGTATTGCTGTTATACAATTTCTTATGAAAACTTGCAAACGAGACCTGTGTATTCTGACATTCTGTTTAATATGATGACCTCATATATCATACCATTTTGAAAAATTCTTTAAATTCTTAACAACATGTCAACCAAAACATTTGATGTATTATATTTATTGGAAATAGATATTTACGCAATAAGTGATTGTAAAAACTTATAACATTTTTGTTACAATATGTCATGTAAAGATACCACATACAGTCATGAGGTTTAATCAATATAGGTAAGATAATCACTGATAGACAGGGAGTAGGAGTAATGGGGAGTGTTGCCTTGGATGAGAGATTGGATTTTCAGAATTCATCGATAGAGAGAAAGACAGAGATAGAGAATGTTTCTTTTGTTTATCTGACCTGTCAATCTTGATGTGACTTTCAAATATCTTCATGAGGACGTCAACGAATTGTGACATCTGTGCCGAGTCTTTATTGATGGTCCGCAGATACGCGTTTAAAGATCCACTGGAGTAGATCACCTGATAAGGACAAACAATACTATTGATATACTCAATGGTCACTTTCTCTATGGTTGCATGACGTTTCATCACTATAGTATCTACTTCACTTGGGTAGATAGTTTAAGTTAGACAACTAGGTGATTAGACTCTGGTATAGCCTAGGTCAAGGGTCCATCTGGGGTATCAAATGAAATTAGTTACAAAATAACATTTTTGTCTTACTTTTCCACTTGAGACTTTTCTACATTAATAGGAAATAAGACATTATTTAATCTGATGACATATAACGGCTACTTATTTCAACATAGACTAAATTGTCTAGAGTAATTTGTTTCGATTTCATATATTTTTTTAATCAGTTCATCAAAGCCAGCTGTACAATTGGTAAAGGAACCTAGAATATTTTTTTCAGAATTAGCATTGAAGCAGAAGATTGAAACAAAACAAATAAAGCTTTTGAAAGAAAACACTTGTTGGTCCAACATTGAAACTCAAGGCAGGCAAATATTGACAAAATCTGCACACACAACAGGCCGATATTGGTTACACACTGCACTCACCAGTGACTCTGTAAGACCCCCAACACTGACAGTGAGGCCTAACAGCACGCTGTACTGATAGGCTGGGCACTTAAGGAGCTTTGTGAAGAGAGGAAACGTGTCTGATGGAGCCGCCCAGTTGACCTTCTCTGCCTCCTCCCTGGAAACAAAATTCTTACTTCAGAAAACATAACACACTAACTAGTTGAATGATTAAATTGAGAGACTTTGAAAACAGCACTTTAAAGAGAAAAAGAAGATATTTTTTTCCCCCAAAGACTAAACAATGACATACATGTGTATCTTATAATTAGGCAAGAGAAGATTACTAGACTATTAAATGTCATACAGGTGTGTTTGAAAGGGGAATTTCACCACATGTAGTAAAGTTTGAAGCTCTGACGATGGTGTTACTAGTGGTTGCAGTTAAACACTGTCCATATACATACATGTATTATGATGTGATCACGTTATATCTGTGCTAGACATACCTTGGGAAAACCTCTTCTAATACTTGTCTGTGTGGAATGTGAGGAATCTCTGGTCTAAAAAGAAAGAACTTCACATGAGTTCTATCTTAAATCATACATGTCACAACTGTGATGTTAAATGCAATCAAATCATATGATATTTCAAAACATCAAATCACATTTTCATATTCAAAATCTTATTAATCAAGGGATAAATAAACTTAGTGTCAGGGAGGTATTAGTCATGGTATCTTTACATTTGACTGTTAATTTTAAGTCTTCTGTCAAGTTGTAAGCATGAGAGGTAACTACAATTCTGTCAAGTTGTAAGCATGAGAGGTAACTGCAATAATCTTGTGTGATTTTCAAAAATGGGGAAAGGGGAGCAGAACGACCTTTGTGTGTTCTTATTGAACTAAAGTATTTAAAAACAAAAAACTTCAAATGTCAGCAACAGCCCTATGGTGTTTTTGTTTTGTTTTTTTACAAGCAGACAACATGATCAGTATGCACAGTAGTCTAGTGGTAGGACGCCAGGCTCATATGACCGAAGGGTTGCGGGTTAGAGTCACGTCACCTTGTTGTGTCTTTGAACAAGATACGTGGTTGGGCAGTCCTGGAATAGTTGAATGCTAACTGTGAGCGCTGAAACGGCAGCACTGGCTGTATGCTCACAATAGAGTTGAGAAAGATATTGGCTGGTTGCAAAGGCCAAATAACCACAGACAATAATTTGTGAACCGCTTTGAGACGACCTACAGACTACGTTGTGATAAAGCAGTATATAAGAACCTCAAATTATTAATTTTATTATTATTATCATGATTATTAGAGATCATACAATCCCTTGATCATCATGAAGAGATTACCATTTGATTTGGATCACTGCTCATTGTACTATTTTGTACAGTATTTGTACTTACCTGTGATACAGAAGACACTTGAATATGTTGCCAGCGTGAGCTCTCGTCCGATCTATTTTTTCACAAGCCTGCTGTACCAGACAGCAAAATACATTCTTACTTCTGAAATATACACAAATAAACCCTGTGTTAAGAAATGTTTATATTAATGCCTACATGAGACACAACTTTTAGAAAGGTCAGCACTTACAATGAGGAATTGTCACTAATATTGTATAGTCAGTTTCATCAACATTTTAATATATAGTATTCGACTATGTTCTTTCATTTGTGAAACTCCCTTGAAAGGATCGATTAAATAAAACCCAATAATCTTGCTCCATAATGTACTGAGCTTGTCATGTGATAAAAATATTTTTAGCAAAAATTTTACCAAATTGAAAGTCATGTTTATATATTATTAATATATGTAAACATATACAAATATTAAGGTGCCATATGCCTGGTGTCGGTGACCAACTTACCGTACCTACATGCATAGAGGTGTGATAATATAAGACCTACTTGCATTTCAGGTGTGATCAGACTAACGTCACTGTGACCTACTTACATTCCAGGTGTGATCAGACTTAAGTCACTTCGACCTACTTACATTTCAGGTGTGATCAGACTAACATCACTGTGACCTACTTACATTCCAGGTGTGATCAGACTTAAGTCACTTCGACCTACTTACATTTTAGGTGTGATCAGACTAACGTCACTGTGACCTACTTACATTCCAGGTGTGATCAGACTAAAGTCACTTCGACCTACTTACATTTCAGGTGTGATCAGATTAACATCACTGTGACCTACTTACATTTCAGGGGTGATCAGATTAACATCACTGTGACCTACTTACATTTCAGGTGGGATCAGACTAACGTCACCGTGACCTACTTACATTTCAGGGGTGATCAGATTAACATCACTGTGACCTACTTACATTTCAGGTGTGATCAGGCTAAAGTCACTGTGACCTACTTACATTTCAGGTGTGATCAGATTAACGTCACCGTGACCTACTTACATTTCAGGTGTGATCAGATTAACATCACTGTGACCTACTTACATTTCAGGTGTGATCAGGCTAAAGTCACTGTGACCTACTTACATTTCAGGTGTGATCAGATTAACATCACTGTGACCTACTTACATTTCAGGTGTGATCAGACTAAAGTCACTGTGACCTACTCACATTTCAGGTGTGATCAGACTAACGTCATTGTGACCTACTTACATTTCAGGTGTGATCAGGCTAAAGTCACTGTGACCTACTTACATTTCAGGTGTGATCAGATTAACATCACTGTGACCTACTTACATTTCAGGGGTGATCAGACTAATGTCACTGTGACCTACTTACATTTCAGGTGTGATCAGACCAACGTCACTGTGACCTACTTACATTCCAGGTGTGATCAGACTAAAGTCACTTCGACCTACTTACATTTCAGGTGTGATCAGACTAATGTCACTGTGACCTACCGGTACTTACATTTCAGGTGTGATCAGACTAGCATCAGTGTTGACAATCATAGTCGTAATTTCATGTAAGCCCGTCATAGCAGCCTCCCGAGCCCTGATCCCAAACAAATATTTTGTCATTAAGTTATATCATAATGTACTTTGCATATATCAGTAAAACACTGATGAGATACATAGTAGATCATCTTCCAGATACAGCAGTCACAGCTGTAGGAAAGATCTGTGATATAGATGTTCCACAATGGGTAATGGATTGTTATCATGTTGATCTAACTCAAATTACTTAATTTTCAAATTTTATACAGATTAACCAATGAAATCATGTCCAGGGTGGTATCCACCAGTTGCTAACCAAAATGTTTACCAACTCTCAGTAAGTTTATCCAATGAGCCGGGAGTGAGGAGCCGATAGTGGTTGTGGGAGAAATAGTTTTATAAACTGGACTTCATAAACAACTCTACAGAATGTCTAGATAGACCAGCCCTTCTGTATGTCAATAAAAGTGATCTCTCTCACAATAGATGGCTTAACAGATAATACATCTGCTTCTAATCAATACTTTATACACTTGACAGGATGTCTCATAGAAATAAGTATATTTATATTTATTGTGCTGGGAAAATGAAATATGTGAAATCTAAGGAACTTTTTTTTTTTTTGCTGAAGTGATATTCTCATGGGAAAGCTGTAAAATTAACAAGAAATTGAAAGAGATCAAAGCTGTTTATCGTTTAAAGTTTGAAATATTTTATATTTCATAAGAGCTGTCATTTGAAGTATTAATGTTCATGTCATCAGAGACATCTGATGTATTGGTAAAAGTTTGAAATATTGCACTGCATGGTAAAACTAGAATTATGTCAGTCTGACATTTAAGTCGCTCACCACTTTAAATTGAATTGCTTCAGTAAGACGTTGAGCATCAATATCTTCTATAATACCTCAGATATGTGTTCTGTATTCTGCTAATTGAGAATCAGGTCATGTGATGATGATGCCTTTGGGATTTCCAAAATCAATCACCTCTTAAATGATGCCTTAAAAACATTTCTCCCTCTCCTCTTTTTTCACCCTCTTTCAGTGTGACGCATTGTTGTAATTTTCATTAATTAGCATCCTCCGATGATGTGACATGAGCATTTATGTGCAGAATGCCAATCGGTGAATGGATAATAAAGAATAGGTGCATTTTGTGATTGTGAAATGAAGAATTAACAGAATGGGGGAAAAATACATGGAGAAAAGAGACATTGTACTCCTTTTATTTTTATTTATTATTTATTCATATGAATAATAATTATTAATATATGTAGTGACTTTATTTACTGTCATTGAATATACAAAATCTCAAAAATGTTCTTGGAATATATTTGAATTATATTTCTCAATGCGACTATATATTAATTACTAACGTAAGAGTTATTTCCCTTACACCGGATTGGATAATATTTTGACACAGCGCGAATTCTTGTCAAACAGCAGCGGCAGTTGTGTCATGTTCTTAAATTGTTACACTTTCATAAATAAATACACCAGAAATAGCATGCTGTGTTACAGAAATGTTTGATAAGCATACACAGTTTACATATCGTCTCGTCTCAGAGCCATTAAGCATTACCGTTAACAACCTAAGCACGATATGTCATATTACGTTCCCGTTTGAAACATCAAAATAGAGGTTATACTTCATCACTAATACGGTTTATAAATACATATATTTACTTCTTCCTTCTACAGACAGCGTCGATGCTTGACAGTCTTCACATGTGCTTTCTCGAATCATATGTGTTTCACACGCGTAACACTCCTCAGACCTCAATCCGAGTTGCTAAAACGCTCAAACGTAGTGCACGAATTTCACCACCACAACACTCGTAGAATGCACCGGAGATAAACATTTTGTTTTCAGCAATTATTAAAAGTATAGATTATTACTTGGAGAAGAGTATCAGAAGACTTTATGTAACCCACAGGTGAGTGTCAGAGATTCTACTTTCTATTTACGATAACGAAACTATATAGCGGAAGCATGTAAGACTGAATTATGCGCACGCATCCGTAACGGAAGTGGGTCCGTCATTTCGTTCTCTGGACAGAATTAATAAGCCGCTCGGCTCTCGCCAAGAGCGGCTTAAAAAGACATTAATCATTCCATACACAAGCTTCCATAATTATATATTTAATTGTCAAATGATCCTAACTCACCATGCACCCACATCTCCTCGACTGTCCAGGGTGTAGTCCTGCATGGCCTGGAAACATGTGTCGTATACTTCAGGAATGTTTTGTGAACACAGTACTTGTGTCGGATCTCCTTGTTTATCAACTCCGACTGATTTACAGACCCTGTAATACATGTAGAGAAACTTGTCTAAATAGAACACCATCTGTGCATTTTGTTTCAATTTAAAAGTCATTGTTCTAATTTAAAAGTATTTAAAGAAACCTATCTTACGAGAATCCTACAGATTTGAACAAGGCAGAACAATACTAATCTTTCTAATCAGTTTTGAAGTCAGGGCTTGAAATTTTATACTAACTAAGGTATTGGTATCCAAAATTTTGTCAAATCATTTTCATTTTTGAGAGCATCAATACTGTTATTGGGAAATTATAATGTTTGACATATTTGAAAAGTTGACTGATTTGCTAAAAGAAATAGGCAACTTTAACAATTTTCCAATTCTATAACCAACAGAGATTAATTCCTGTTTCAGGAAATTCAGCCTTGACCTTACCCAGTGATAGCCTTGACTGCGTCACGTCGGGACTCCGCCCATTTTTTCTCCCTCTCCGTCACTCGAGTGGCCCCCATTAGACCGCTCAGAATACCTTTGAGTTTGTTCTTCATGATGAACTTGGGTAATGCACCTATGGCCAAGGAATATCCCTTCCTATAAAATTTAGAAACACAATCTTCATCTTTAAACCAGTATGTGCAATAATGAAACATGGGATAGCTAAATCTATGAAAGTTTGTTGTGTATATTAACTGTGTCCAATTTAACAACAGCAATTCAGTATGTACCTATTGAACATCAGTTTAGGATCTATAGGGGTTTTCTGGACTTAAGGAAACTTTTCAGCCTCGTACCCCTCCTCCCAAGAAAATTTGAAAACCCTTCTAGATTGCTTTCTGTATGTGCCTCTAGACAATTAAGATTTATAGTGGAGAAAATAATGTTTAATACTCAAAGTCCTGACTGACAAGTCAACACTACAAACATACCTTGATACTTCCACTGGACTTTTGAGTTCTTCAAGGTACCTGCTTATTACTTTTTCTGAAAATCAAAATCAAAAATAAAACAAAAACAGAATCAGAAATCCATAAAAAATCATTTGAGTTTATTACATTCTGTTGACTTCCTAACTGTAAAAACTGCATCCCTGGTAATGAAAAGTAATTCAATTCTATAAGTGAATTTATAAACATTTCTACGTGCGATATCAGAAAAAGTAGTCTCCCTTAGCAATAAATTTAATTCCCAACATGTTAAATGGCACATTTTGTGATGAAACACCACTGGTTTTGCCAATGTTAAGAATATATAATGTCATTGTATTGTTCCTGGTGTAATCTCAACAAATAATTTTACACTTTACATATCAAAACTGTATGTGATAAATTTATAACACATACTGTATTTAAAATACGTCCGAGACACGTTTACCTTGTTTGTCTGGGATAGCTCCTCCTTTACTGTCTGAATAATACTCCTGAAAGAACGCTGGAATGGCTGCCACGGCCGCTTCCTGGAACAGATAGTGTCAAGCATGGAATATTGTAGGTCCTTTTATTTTTGTTTTGTTAATGAAAACCTTACAGCTCTTCCCCTATTTCATTTTTATTTGACAACCAGACATCTACAATGTTATAGGACTTGTGCCTACCAGCACAATAGGTTTTCAAATCTTTATGCAAAGTACATAATGATAAAGTACATATGTACCTCACACTGACTGGGGAAGCTGAAATACAATGTAAATTCAGTGTATTTTTCACATTTTCCTTGACCTTTTTTCCAGTTACTGTGGGAATCCATACATCTTGTTTAATATGGATATATCACCCAGGTAGATCTGAAATACTGTGTGGTTTTTTTTCAGAGGGTGGGGGGAGGGGGCTTTAAAATATTGAACAACCATACAAATAGATTCAGCCAATGGTATTCCAACTGATTATATTGTAGCTCCCACATTCCAGTATTCACCTTCCCATTCTTGATGCTTTAAAAGTCTATCATTGACATTTGCTTAGAGATAAAAAGAAAATCAATAAATCCTATTGACATTCATCATTCGATTTAATCATAAGTAAACCAATATCATTTTCAAACTTTTCACCCATCAAAAATTTTGTTAATGCTATATTTGGTGATTGACAGCTAGTACTCACATACAAATCATAAGCACTCCAGAACATTTTTGATGATTATTTACATGTCCTGGGCACTTATTGGGTTAAATATGGTATGCAGAACAGATGGAGGAAAGACAGTTCACCTATATATATACAGCACAGTAAGGTATGAAGAAATGATTCTTACCTGGATTTCTGGTTCAACGTAGTGTAAACATTCATCTATGATCCCCTGCCATAATTCTGCATAAAGAAAGGTAAAAAGTTTGATTATTGTAATCCGGGCATATAATAAAAATAATAATTTGAGGTTCTCATATACCGCTTTATCACAACCTAGTTTGTAGGTCTCGTAGCAGTTCACAAATTATTATCCGTGGTTATAGGGCCTTTGCAACCAGCCAATATCTTTCTCAACTCCCTTGTGAGCACACAGCCGGTGCTGCCATTTCATCCCTCACAACTAGCATTCAACAATTTTAGCACTGCCCAATCACATATTCATTTACAGCTGAGTAGGCTGGAACAAGTGGAGTAAAGTATCTTGCTCAAGGATACAACTGTGCTGCGACGTGACTCGTCCTACCACCAGACTACCGTGCCTCCTGTATATCTTTTTTTTAATTCTGTGCCAATGATGTTTTGGAATGGTGCTTGAACTTTGTAGTTAACACTAGCAAGAAAATAATGGTTGTTTTGTTTGCTTCATGAAGTTGATAGGACTACTCAAGGCCCACTCTAAGGTACCATCAGATCTCACTGAGATGTCATAACTGTAACATGGTCACATTATTCTGACAACAGGCTGAAACCAGGTGTCTAGGGAGACACCAGCAAAATAACAAGCATGCAGGACAGAAAAAATTGAACTCCCAAGTGTTGTCATGAAATGGGGGCATCTACAATAGGTTTCTACAAACTTCCCTATGTAGAAAACACAAAAAAAAACCCAACCTATTCTTGTGGGGCGGGGACAATATACTCCTGCTGTGGGATACAACAGGTTTATTCTATCACCAAATCTGCACACATACCAATGATGGGATCTCCATGATAGGGCAGCTTTGACAGGGACAACTTCTCGATCAGACAGGTCACTGCAACAGTAATGGTACAAAAGTGATACAAACTAAATAAGTAAGTTAAACCACCATTGATTCTTAGAAATAATGGATCAATATGTATTGAGCATGAAATGTTAATACTACAGAGGTAAGCAGCTGAGATAAACATTTGATTAATTTGACAATTAAATAGTACAATTTGAAATTAACATTAGGACTATAAACTCTTCATGAATGTAAAAATAACATTAGATATCTTATTTCTTACAAAATCTGACCTAAAAATGTTCATACAGCTGACAATTTGGACTCTCCAACAACCCCCCAGTCATCTCCGACAGATTTAGCCCTCTTACAAAAACCTGGGCATACATCTGAGATTGTAGGTCCGTTTGTTCTTGACAAGCCAGTGATGACAGAAAAATGTCAAGGGTTTCAAAGAAGACCACAGCAGAGATTGAAATTATGAGCTGGGTAAGGTTTAAAACTTACAAAAAAAATAGTATTTGTGTTGAAAAAGAAATATTACAAATTTGCCCAAATAACAACAAGGTTTCACTGTTTTGTGTATCTTACCTGCTTTCCTCATGAGCTCTCCTCCCATGCCTCGGAAAAGTTCGACATCATGCAGCTGAAAACAAAAAAATCATAAACTACAATATCAAGTTCATCAACTTTGCTACAAAACTATTTTTTCATTTTTTATTTTTTTAATAAATACATATATTGTTATATTATCCAGTTTGAAATCACAATTTATGGGTTTCAAAGTTTAAAAAAAAACATAAATTGTAATTTCAAAGTCAAAACCCCCATACCTAACTAAGTAACTATGAAGTTAGTCCGTCATACTTAAATAAATAAATATACAACAATTGATAAAGTGCCCTTTCTAGCTAGAATAAGCCACTCTAAAGCGCTTTACAGTACATAGATATACAATTTATACAATCAACACAATTAGCGTATACATTAATCAATACCAATTTGAGGAATTTGCAGGAGCTGCCCTATCAGGCGCTAACTACTAATTCTATGCCACCTGGCTAATATCTCCTATATGTGTGTATGCCTGTGTGTGCTGGAGATGTATTGTGTTCTGTTTGTAGAGAGACCGTGCTTCCAATGGTATCAGTTATAGTACCACCTCACTTGAATGCTACAGCACGGAAACCGCAAAATCCACTCCAGACCATTTTATACTCCATCTGGGTTGTTGGAGTTGAATACATCAATATAAGACTCACACTTTTATATAATAGACAGTTTAAGTCCCCAATAACTATGTTATTTCGATAGAAAATTGTAGTCCCCAATGCCTACATATGTCACTTGACAAAGAATCATGAACATGGATCTCAGTATATTTTGCTACCTGGATCTCAGTACATTTTGCTACCCTGGATCTCAGTACATTTTGCTACCTGGATCTCAGTACATTTTGCTACCTACAATGAAGATAAGTTTAACAGTGACAATGGACACCGACCTTTTTGGCGATTCTTCGTAGCCCCTCAATGACGTCTGCATCAATAACATCTGTTATAGCTCTGAAAAATATAGCCTCAAGTTTAGATTTAATAGTGGAAACAACAAAAACAAAGAATGTAAAATTATTCGTACAGATTGTTAACAGAAATTTTCAAAAATATAACTGTTACGTTCAGACAATGGAGCAGTTTTATAACTAATAATTGGATTGGGGGATCTGATATAATTGTTACCAGGTAAGATATGTAGTAAGGAAAGGGGGATAACTGTGGATTGTTCAGGGTTTCATGTTGTCAAAACAGTTATACGGTCCTATGAAGACAGGAGTTGTAAAATAGTTATTAGGTATACTATATATGAGTGATGAGATAATCTCTGTTTAAATACAGTGTTGATCATATAAGCCAAATGATATTGTGTTTGTATCAGTACCTATTCTGTTCAGCGACCAGTTTCCCTAGAGCATGTGTGATCTCTGCTACAGCCAGTATGGTCCCATGGCGGAGGAAAAGATCCGGCCCAGTGGTCAGGGGCATTAACAGTGGTAGCACTACAAACACAACACAGAGAGGTCTGGTAACATGGACACTATGTAAATGTTCATGTCGATAATATTGAAAAGTTTTTGTAACACTGTCAGTGTACTAAAATAGAAATAAAATAGTTGGCAGGCTAGTCCTGAGATGGGTGGACACGGCCTCCTTTATCTGAATACCAGATTGTACACATTTGACTTATTGGTATGAAGTAGACAGGAGATTTACATTTATCTGAATAAAATTATCTGATGACCATTTTATAGAGGTCATATGCATATTATTCTCATATACAGAATAGCCACGATAATTCAGTCATCTTTTTTTCCAACTTCAAGTGGATGGATTGTAAAATGGCAGGATAACTGAGAGAATTTTGTATAAAAGCGTTAATCACATACGCTGTATATCCATAATAAATTTTGAAAAGACTTACAAAAAGCAAAAACAAAACAAAATCAAAACAAGCCATTCAAATTGATATGTCTCGCCTGTGCACCGCTTTGACCATCAATGAGCATGTCAAAAATTAAACAGTTCTATTAACACTCCTAAATGTGACAGCCTTAATGCATTGAAGAGGTTAAGATGAAAATCTGACCAGTTTTTGCCATGTACTCTGGAGATTTTGGTGTGAGTCTGTGGAGGGCCTTAGCTGTCAATTCTCGCACGGCACTGTAATAGAAATCAACACCTGATAAACAAAGCAGTAATCCACTATTAAAAGTATAGTTACTTTGCAAACAACTTCAAATACATAGTTATATACAGTCACATGTTAGTGAAATTTATAATTGCTGTTTATAACACTAGACCCCGTGGACACTTCTGACTGCATAATTTTTCAATATTTCAACTAAATCCTCAATGTGTATAACAAGCACAGTATAATAATTGACTCACCTGTCCCAGTGGGATATCTTGATGTGAACAAGGTGATCAATCAATCCCTGAATATACTGTGGATACTGGGCCACAAACACACTGCAACACAGTTATATAGTAAAGTACATTATCATATTTACTGCAGTGGGTGCCCCTCAACCATTAGTCAGTGCTGTATCAGTATGAAAGTGCTATGTCATGGCCTGGATATATTTTCAAAATTTACTCACACAAACAGAACTTGTAAATTTACGTAAATGGTGACAATATACAAAACTGTATGTGGTTTATTTTAACATTCAGCTGTAAAAATCTAAAAGTGAACTTCCGATTCAAAGTCCATGTGACGAAGGTTTGGCAGAAACTCTATTTGTGAGATGAAAGTCAAAATCATGTGATATAAAAAAAAAAAAAATCATTACATAGGTCATTTAAAAAGAAGAAACAGGGATACATAATAACAAGATAATATTGCAGAAGACTAACAAAAAAGCACTGTTAAATCAAGTTGAAATTGGTGTGCATGAAATTATCATATAAACCATTTCATTTATATGTTTTGTTTTTATGCAAAAAATTTCATGAATAAGTTGTCCTGCATTTATCTTACCTCAGATCCAGATAACAGTGAGACCTATTTCCGACAGCAAAATAATCAACGGTCGTAAGGATGTCGATTCCATGAGGAAATGTACCCTAAAAGCCACCAGGTCAATTAGGTGAAATATTGAGAAATTGCATGTTTTAAACATTTTGTGCTATAATGGGTTAAGACAACAAACTTGAAAACTCCTTTTCTGGATGTCAAGATAAATTAACTATTTAAATCTTAAATTTGTGCTATTTACTAAATGTGGACCAATAATAATTTTTAGATAAAATAATTTGTTCTTGTATTACACTCAGAGTGTGTTGGTAGAAATATACTGTGACAGAAGTAATTTTGGGTAATGCATGCACAGGGAAAAAACATCCGGAGTTTAATTTACTTTTAATTCCCTTAAAAACATTAATGATTTTGTGATCATTCAATAAAAAGAATGAGAGAATGCCCCATGTTTTCTAGTCTTTTTCTTTTTTGTATATTTTCTGGCAAGTTTCTTGATACAATCATGAAATTCAAAGATCTGAAGATGAGCCAATACATATTTAATGTAAAGATAATTTTCACAGAAAAGAATGAGTTGTTTTGTTCTGCCAAGTATACAAAAGTAAATTTTATTTATAAAGTGTCCATGCTAAAGAGGTCACACTGCGACACCTTGAATAAATGTATTATTTGCTCAATAATAAATACAAAAATAATATCAATAGTGAATTCACTTAAATAAGATTGTAGTTATATGTTGCACATAACATAAGGCACTACCAGATGTTAAATCAACAAAATAAATGAAATATTGAACAGACGACGTTACCTGGCGTCCCACGTTTTCCTGAAAAGCAGCAGCCGCAGCACGCCTGACATTTACCTCCCGGTCATATATAGAGGCTTTTATCAGTGCACTGAAATCAGACACAAAAGGCATACTGTATTTAACTTTATAGATACACTTAACTCTCATCAGGTGTACTAAAGAATAGTTAGTAGGCAATAAGAACAAGAGAAAACAGCTAGATCATTTTTTTTATATGTGCAAGCTAGGTCACCAATTAATTTGTTTTTTGAAATAACACAAAATATTCATCAGAGGCACAATCATTGACATTAATGTTGAAGTTGTTAACTTTCTGGATAATGCCACAAAATATTAATTATTTTGGATGTTCCACATTTAAGTACTATATCACAAAATGAAGGAGACATATTTTTTATCATAATGTGAAGCCTTTCCCAGTTAAATATATATATCCCACCATGTTTGTCAAACAGGAAACATCCATGACAATAATTAATTCAAACAACTCCATATAAAAGAGTTCGTTTTTTCTATCTTCCCCGTGCAAATAATATTTTATTTTGTAGGCCCCCCTGGTGGAAAGATATTTTCTGCAACAGACTCTAATTATCAGTGTAATTTTTTTTACACATGTCTTTGTAACTGTGCAATCTGAATATCTGTCTATTTTGACAACTAAGACTTACGTTGCTATGTCATTAACATGTGGTGTGATCTCCTGAGGTTCGTAAGCCCTGGCGAAGGCCCAGCACACATAGCACGCAGCATCCCTCACGTGAGCTCCCACCGAGAAGTTTCCTCGCTTGTCGTCATATTCCAAAGACTTTAACACGACGGGAACCACTGAACAGACACATGTTTGATAATAAAGCCTTTGTCTGCAGTGTGACAGGGATCTTCAACCCTTTCACCCCTATGTAACTTTAGTAAACTCTACCATACATTGATCTGGATGAGTCCATGATGGTCCATAGTGGTGAAAGGGTTAACGCAGTAACGGCTGAGGTCCCCACCCCATAACCATATACACCTGTATTAATGTGCCACTGTCACTAGCACTTTATTCCGAAAAGTGGCCAACTATAAGTGCCTATGTGGGAGATACTACAAAACCACTTTCAATTAGACAAAAGAGAAGATAGAGGTCTAATGTGTAAGAGCAGATTTATACAAAAAATGACGATTATAATATTAGAAATGAAACTGTACATTCACAATCCGCTTGACTGAAAAGAGACTATATGTCACATAGCAGATGGCAATAGTGATTCAGCGATAATTTTGATTTTAAATTTGTCAGAGTTATATTCACTGTAGGATCATATAAGGAAGATAAGTAAACAAGAGGCCCATGGGCCTTAACGGTCACCTGATATATTTATACAGAGAGTTGATTTTGTTTTTAACATGAACAGAAATATTATTCAAAGTGACAAAAAACAATAAAACCACCTTACTCAATATCTAGCATACAGATTTCAGACTAAAAAGGATTTGAAACTAGCACCTCTGATTCTTAACAAGGAAAATGAAGAAATTTTAGCACACTGACTCCTTTGAGCCCCACCCTACAGCCCTTGGGGGTAGGGCTGGCTCAAAATTTTCAAAGTATCAAACTGTCAATTCAAGGTTATAATTCCAATCAAGTTATTAACATGTA